>NC_142955.1:6642042-6647042 GCF_046866305.1 Octopus bimaculoides
ACCAGTGTTGGTGTGGTGATATCCTTGTAACTTTGCGGTTCAGCAAAAGAGATCGCTAGAATAAGTACTAGGCTGGAAAAAGTAAGTCCTGGGGTCTATATGTTCGAGTAAGAGCCTTCAAGGTGATGCTCCAGCATACTCGCAGTCAAATGACTGAAAGAAGTAAAAGAATATATATATATATATATATATATATATATATATATATATATATATATATATATATATATATATATATATCATTTAAAATGCAGAGATGCCTATAATAGGACATCTACTCGCTAGAAATAGCAGCAAAAGACTACATACCACAAAAATTTTCGAAAGGAAATGAAAAATAAAAACTTTTACCAATCTATATTCTGTACCATGGTTTCAAGTCAATTTTAGTAAGATAAAGATTATATATCTTACAAGGTCGGACTATCGTCAGCAGAAATGACCAGACAACATATGAAGCTCGAGTCAATACGCAGCATGGTTCGTGTTCCTATGTCTAATTTTTCAAAATATACCGCGTATTTGCGGTTTACCTAATCGGCAGCAAATACAAAAATGCAAAAATGCTGAAATTCCTTCAGAAAATCATCCAAAAAGAATTTTATCATTATTAATAAATTACAGGGTAGCAAAAAAAATTTTAGAAATTTTATTTACCACCAGTGGTCTAGCGAGAGTAAAAAAACAGTCAATAGACTATGTATTATTCATTTAAAATGCAGAGATGCCTATAATAGGACATCTACTCGCTAGAAATAGCAGCAAAAGACTACATACCACAAAAAATTTTTGTGGTATGTAGTCTTTTACTGCTATTTCTATCGAGTAGATGTCCTATTATAGGCATCTCTGCATTTTAAATGAATAATACATAGTCTATTGACTGTTTTTTTACTCTCGCTAGACCACTGGTGGTAAATAAAATTTCTAAAATTTTTTTTGCTACCCTATAATTTATTAATATATATATATATATATATATATATATATATATATATATATATATATATATATATATATAAAGTGAAAGAGATACAGTGAACTTGCCGTGTGGAGTGAAATATCCAACGTTTCGGATTCAATCTTTCGTCAGGGGGTAGAGAAAAAGAGAAGATAAAAAGAAAAAAGTCAAACAGAATTTACATCCTCTCATCTTAAAAAAAAAGTTTGCTAATGTTTTGTAAATACAAGGAATAGTTTTATTCATCAAAGTATGCACCCATATTGTCAATACACTTTTGCCATTTCAGCGGTAGCTTTCCAGCCTGGAGATGTAAAAACCTGACAATCTAGAGTCAATAAAATCTTGGAAGGCCTGTTTTACAGCATAGTCGGAATTAAATTTTTCCCTATCAAAAACTTATCCAGATTCTGGAAGAAGTGGTAGTCAGTGGAGATAAGATCAGGTGAGTATGACGGACGGTGGAGAACTTCCAACTCCACTCCTGTAGTTTCGCCACTATCATTTTTGCGATGTGTGGTCTGGCGTTGTCTTAGGAGTGGATCTGTTGACTAATCTAGGCTATTTTTTTTTTTTTGTAAGTTCCTGCATCATTTGGCCAGGTGGCTGCAGTATACTTCGGCCGTTATTGATGAGCCGTGATTAATGAAATCATAATGGATCACACCTTCGCCAGACCACCAAACACACCATCAGCTTCTTTTGATGTATTTTGCTTTGGACTGTGTTTCGGTGGCTCGTTTTTGTCCAACCATTGTGCTGAACGTTTACAGTTGTGGCATTGGAGCCATTTCTCACCACATGTTACAATTCGATTAAAAAATGATTCATTTTTGTAACAAGAAAGTAGCATAATGCAGGCTTCCAAACGTTGCTGTTTCTGATTTCATTAAGTTCATGTGGAACCCACTTATCCAACTTTTTCACTTACCGATTTAAAGTAGGTGAGTCAATATTGTTTGCTTGCTAACACCAAACAACAATAATTCATGGGCACTTTGAGATGGATCTGATTCGACGGTGGCTCGTCATTACCCACCTTTGTTTCTGGTCGACTGCGTTGCTCATTTGTATGGTCAAAGTTACCAGAAAAAAATTTTGCAAACCAGTTTGATACTGTCTGCTGTGTAATAACATTAGAATGAAATACTCTATTAATTATCCGAGCTGTCTGTGATGCTTTATTTCCAAGAAAGAAAGAACTCATATTTCAAAGCTGTACGAATTTCCGACTTATCTATCTCTAAACAAAAATAGCAGAAAACGATTTCTAAATACTTTATAAAGCGCAAAATGAGTTAGAATAAAGAAATAGATGTGTCAGCTTTCTAACAAAAATAAAGATATTCAAAATATAATAATGGCGCAAAATGAGCAGCTGTCAAAGTTTACCATATACCTGACTTCAAATTTCATACTTGACGACCTAATACCTAGAGAAGGGGACTCGTGGTGCAAGGCCATGCCACACTGATAAATCTGCAATAGAATTATTGACAGTGTTGAAGTGGGTAGCGACAGGTTGACCTGACTTACGTAGCGTTACGCTTCTGATGTGTTCGCGAAAGCGATCCTCAATGCATCGCCCTGTTTCTATAATGTAAACAGCACCGCAGAGTTTGCATAAGATGCAGTATATGAGATTCGGCAATGTGCAACAAAAGTGGTGTGTTATATGATATTGTTTCTTGGGCCCCGTGATGATGGTAATATTGTTGATGTTGGGGTATGTGTTACATCGTTGGCTAGGACATTTAAAGGTTCCTGGTTGCGCGGAGATGGGAGCTGTGAAGCTTCTAACAAAGAGATTTCTAAGATTCCTATCTTTTTTAAATGACAGGAGAGGCGGTGTGGAAGAGGTTGGGACGGAAAGAAGAATACGAAAGTTGCGGGTGAGTTTGGAGGATGGACAGGTAGTAAGTGAGAGAGAGTGGAATACAGTCGGTGGAAGGATGGACAGGTAGTAAGTGAGAGAGAGTGGAATACAGTCGGTGGAAGTGCGTGAAAATGGTAGGAGAGCTGCACTGCGGTTGATGTCTCGGGCTCGGTGGAGTGCCGAGTCGACAACTGATGAAGGATACCCTCGATTTAGAAAAAAAAAAAACTGTTGCATCGTTTTGCAATGGGATTCGAAATCCGAATCGATGTTGCAAAGTCGTTGCAGGCGAAGAAATTGAGAGAAAGGTATAGCAGATTTAATGTGTTTGGGGTGAGAGGAAGAATAGTGGAGGTAGGAGTGGGAGTCAGTAGGTTTATAGTAGACAGAGGTGGAGAGATGGGTATTGTGCATTTTGACGGAGATGTCCAGAAAGCAAACAGATCTATCAGACATGGTGCGGGTGAATTCCAAGGCTAGGAGAAAGGTGTTAACAAAAGAAATAAAATCGTTGAACTGTTGTCTGATCAGGCTTGTGGCGCCAATGTAATCGTTAATGTAATGACCATAAAGCTCTGGGATGGGCCCAGAGAAGTGAGTAAAGATTTCCTCCTCTACACAACCTACAAAGAGGTTGGCATAATAGGGACCCATCTGTCCATCTTCTCTCTGCAACATTCCCGTATTTACTTACCTCTACTCTCACCATCATCCTTTTCCTTCTCCTGTCTGCACGCCCCCTCCTATAACTTCCGTTTCACGTTATCAACCCGTGTTATTCTGCGTCCATTATCAGTTGCACCTAGTTTTTCAAGTTGAGAGGATGTAAACTCTGACTTTTTTCTCTGCCCCCTGACGAAGGATTGTTTCGGTCATGTGAATGCGGCCATGCTGGTGCATCACCTTTAGTTAAGAAGACTTATTCTTTGTAAGCCAAATACTTATTCTATCAGTTATTTTTGCCGAACCGCTACCTTACGGGGGCGTTGACACAACATCGGTTGTCAAGGGGGGGGGGGGGAACTCACACACACACATACGCACGCGCGCGCGTACACACACACACACACACATAGGGCCCCTTTCAGTTTCCGTCTCCCAAATCCACTCACAAGGCTTCTGTCTGCTTGAAGCTGAAGTAGAAGGCACTTGACCAAGGTGCCAAGCAGCGGGACTGAACTTGGAACCACGCTACACACACACACACACACACACACACACATATTCAATTAAATAATATCCACTTGCAGAAGCAATTATAAATACACCAGATTCCAAAACACACCACTGCAAGCAAAAATTTCTACACACGACGGAAAGAGGATCAGATAAACTGTAAACCAAATCACTTTTTTTTATTATCTTCATTTCTCCCTTGTTTTCTTTCCCCTCTTAACTCAGTATGACTGAAACTTTGATGATATTCATTTCTTATCGATCACTACTAACACTAATGAGCTTTGTACATTCAAACAGATTGATGCACAGTTTTAATATTATTGACTTATGAACATTTAAACTTGTCAACATTGAAATTTCTGAACATGTTTTTCTAATTCATAATTCTAAATTTGTCTGTTATGAATATTTTAATTTGTCAGCATTGAAACTTTTAAAGCTGTTTTTCTCAATCATAATTTAAAATTTTTACCATTGATAAACAACAAATATTGTTGAAACTAGTTCGGTATATATGTAAATAAATTCATTTTAAACGATTACAAGTTTTTCAAATTTAGGTGCATTTTCAACAACAAATTTGCCTATATATATATATATATATTGAAAATGGGGAAGACGGGTTTGTGGGATAACCTTAAGTTTCCCGTTCATAAAGGGTTTAGCTTTATGGCGTATCGCCAGGTCCAAAAATCTGTTGGCCCAAAGCCTCTTAAGAATATAAGAGGCCTTGGGCCGACAAGTTTGGGGATCTGACGATATGCCATAAAGCTAAACCCTTTATGGACGGGAAACTTAGGGTAATCCCATAAACTGGCCTTCCCCATTTTTAATATACACTGTTCTACGCCTTAGAGCGTGCTTCTTCTTTTGGACTTGTTTTTTACGGATGATACATACATACATACATACGTACATACATACATACATACATACATACATACATACATACATACATACATACATACATACGAATAATTACTG
>NC_142955.1:6652042-6674542 GCF_046866305.1 Octopus bimaculoides
ATATATATATATATATATATATAACGATAATGTTTTTATGCAGACACACACACACACACACACACACACATATAAAACTTTAGCCGACGTAAGAGAGAGACTCAAGGCCCGAGAATTTCCTTTGTTGGCAATGGTGCCAACGCACGAAGCTCTCAGGCCGCGAGTCTCTCTGTTACTTCTGCAAGATATTAATAAAAATATACATACACAGTAATTCCCCCCCCCCCCCGCTATATCGCGGTTCACCTATCACGTACTCAGAACATCGCGGTTCACCTATTGCGCACTCTTTACATCGCGGGTTTTTGTGGTAGATATACATATACTTATATTGTGGACTCCTCAGTATTTCCGGGTTTCTGCGGCTGATAGGTATTTATGTTGTTTAGATTTTAGCTATTTTGTTTGGGAGGTTTTGAAATTTAACACTCGCAATAGTCGAGTAATTACTGTACTCATATTTTGAGATCAAATTTTCAGTTGCATCAACATACTTATATAATAGTCATATTTCTATATTTTATATATATATATATAGGATATATAGATGGAGCGGTGAACAGATATAGAGATTTTGTTGCAAAAAAAAAAAAAAACGCATTTGAAAGTGAGTTCGTCTAAGTCCCTTACTGATGATAATTTGGACTACATCTCAAGTGGCGCGTCATTTAATGTGTGAAGAAAGCATCAAATGATATTTGTCGTGAGAGGCAAGAGTCGTGTTGGAATACTGGAAACGTGTGGTTTTGATTTTGCCGAATAATCGCATCTTCACTCGGATTTTACATGAACTAAGGCAGCGCGGACTAGCCAAATGATTTCGTGATACATATGCAAACATCTTCCTTTTTTCTGTGCATGTATATATTATATGTATTGGTAATTGTTCAGTTTACGTTCGTTATATATATATATATATATATATATATATGAACACACACACACACACACACACACACATATATACACAAATATACATACAGACACTGACGTACTCAAACATATAAATATGTATATACATGCGTAGACACATTTACCCACTTATCTATTTGTACACAACGCACATACATGAAACAGATACATACATGTTTATATGTACATAAACCTTAATTCATGCTGTGAACTTCCGATGCAGTCTTAGTCGGTGGACGGAATCTTAATGTCTATTTATTTATTTATGTATATACACACATAGCTACCTATATATTTACCCTAGCACTACCAACATCCTGAAATAAGTACGTAACATCCTGAAATAAGTACCAATTTGCTCCATAATCAACTTTCGTTCCTATCTATCCAACAAACCTTGTATCTCACCATTTAATTCTCTGGTTGCTATATGTTCATTCATTTGTGGCTATTCTTCTAGATATTTATCTATCGACCTATCGTCTTTCTATTTATCTCTCTAACAAATAATTCATCTATCCAACGAAGAACTATTTAATTGTCGATTTCACCAGCTCATTTAAATGTTTATTTATTTATCTGTGTTTCACCATCTCTCTTTCTGTGCATCTGTTTAACTGTCTATTTATTTAGACATTTCTGTCTGTTCAACAATCTGTTCGTCGTTCAGTTTGTCTTTCCCTCTACCTGTCCACGTATCTCAGATGTCGTCGGTTACAGAGGCGAAAATACTACGAAAATCTATCTATCCATCCATCTATTCGTCCAGCCGAACAACAAACAGTTTCTACTGCTGAATGTAATCACGTAATGCATCTCACACCCAACAGAGGCTATCAGACCACACTGGCCTGACTCGCACATTTGCTTAATTCAAACACATTGTCATCTTTCCTTCATCCTTGGCTAAACTTTAACCATCATGGCTGCTGCTTGTGTTAATGTGACTTGTGCGAGCCACTGTTGTTGCTTTAGCTAAGTCCATTTTTGGCACTCACCCATCTTATCCATACTTACAAATCTCACCTACCGCATTGCACCCCGACGCATCCATCCGAGCTCATACCAACGAGGGAACCTCTATCAGGTCTTTGAACTGTTAGAAATAGCAACCACATCGCCTTATGAACTACATTACTTAGTCTTAAAAAAATAAGACAAGGATACTTTGGAGAACATAGTCCTAGATACACTATTACTGCAGCTATACTCAACGTACACACGCACACTAGATAAACAAGACAAATATGGAACCTTTACGTACTTGCCAGACCTGTTGGAAATAGCAACCAGGTCTCCTCAAAAACAACAAATCACATCCTATTCTGTTATCTTAAAAAATAATAGAAATGCCACTATAAAAAGAATAACAGATAAAAAGACTAATGTAGTGTTAGAAAACATTTTATCTGAAACAAAAAAAAAAAAGAAAGATGGCCACGTTTGGAACGCTTTTGATCGTTGATTTACTTTGATCTGAGCTTGAGCTTTAAATAAACAAGGAAAAGAAAAACCAAAACATTAACTTTCACTATCGTGGCCTGTTTATCGGTTAAACTTAAAGCCTTGCTTGCCCGCTGGTCCATTTGTCTTGACCTGTTAGTAGAAATAACAGTTACATTTTCCCCAAAACACACACTAACAACTTTCACAAAAGAAACCGTTTACATTCCATAACGTAGTTTTAGATACTAAAAGACGGTGTGGTCACGACTGGAGCTGGTCTGGTACTAAGCAACATAATCTCCTTCTCCCCACTACCCCACATCACGTTTTATCGCCACCCTCTCGCATCACCTCAAAAGGTACATCACTATCATTCAATTCGCTCCAATTCTGAACTTAATTTCTTTTATTCTTTCACCTGTAACCCCACATTCGATTCCTTCTTCAGAGATCTCACCACCGCCTCCATCACGAGTCCCACGACCACTACACCGGTCGCACGTCTCTTCATCCAATCCATATCATTTTACCTCTGCGTAAAAGGTATTCTCAACAAAACACATTTGTATTGGACTCAACCATTTGGACACCCATCGTTTGTATGGGAACCACTTCTAAACAAATTATCTCAAACGATTTTAAACGAATTATCTCAAAAAAAACAACCCTACCCCGTTTTCTCTCTCCATCGCAGTCATTGCAAGGGCGGGCAAGGGCGGATCAGCAAAATCAAGTAGATTTGCGACGAATTGAGAAAAAAGAGCCTTTGCTTAAATCTGCGACTTTCGCACATTAGTGTGAAGGAATTATTTCTTTTGCCTTTCATTCTTATAGGGGGTGGGGGTGGGGATCAGTGATAATAATGTAAATTACCTGTCAAGTACTGAAAGGTTATAATATTAGTAATAATAAACGCCCTTTTACTCCCTGACCCCTTCAATAATAATAATAATAATAATAAAACTGGAATTTATGCATTGTGCCTATGGGAAAAACCGGCGTCGACAAAATAAAGTATCAGCAAATATAATTACCGACTGTACACCGACAACTAGCATTTGTATTCCATCTAAGAAGTTATCTTTATTAAGAATTATTGTTATTATAAAAATCGGTATTCTTAATTTCTCATCCTTCGGTAATTTGCCTTGACAGATTTATATTTTGTTTTACATTTTTGTTCTCGTCCAAATCATTTGGTGCGCTGGATTGTTTGACCAGCAGACATAGCTAACTACGTAGCTCTTGTTGCCTGACCTGACTCTATCTGGAGTGACCTTCTCTCTGTCTTCCTCTGTCTAGCCTAATGTCATTCTTTCGTCGACCTGTCAAGCAATTTGTACAATACTGTACCTTCTAAAATCGTAACATATACACACATATATATTCCTTCCCTGTCATATATTCTTTTCAAAACACAAAATACCTGTTGCGATGTGCTTAGAAAGACTTTTCAAACAAACATGGTACTTTCTTTCACACGTTAGAGTCTAACACACACAAACGCACATATTTGTTTAATCACTTCTCTTCTGTCTTCTACCTCTGTAACCTCACACTACACCTCGTCGCCTTCAATTCAATTCGCTCATCTCATGCACCCACCCATTCCTCATCTACCTTTTACCATTCCAAACCAACAACTGGTGATCCGCTTATGCGGTGACATGACCTGTTAGTAGAAATAACAGTTACATTTTCCCCAAAACACACTCTAACATCCTTCACAAAAGAAACCGTTTACATTCCATAACGTAGTTTTAGATACTAAAAGACGGTGTGGTCACGACTGGAGCTGGTCTGGTACTAAGCAACATAATCTCCTTCCCCCACTACCCCACATCACGTTTTATCGCCACCCTCTCGCATCACCTCAAAAGGTACATCACTATCATTCAATTCTGAACTTAATTTCTTTTATTCCTTCACCTGTAACCCCACATTCGATTCCTTCTTCAGAGATCTCACCACCGCCTCCATCACGAGTCCCACGACCACTACACCGGTCGCACGTCTCTTCATCCAATCCATATCATTTTACCTCTGCGTAAAAGGTATTCTCAACAAAACACATTTGTATTGGACTCAACCATTTGGACACCCATCAAGCATACGCTCAAACAATTTTGACTTGGAGATAAATGAAATCCAACCACAAATTTATAGTCACTATATCCAAATAGGCCTGCACTCGAGTGATATACGGTAAAAAATAACCAACAAGAGCAAAAAAGACAATAGTCATATTCTATTCAGTTCATCACGTCACTCTTTCATCCCGTCTTAAGCACTCATTCTTGTTCACCTGTAGCCTAACCATATAGCTTACTCTTCCCTCACCACCTACCCTCTTCTCATCCACTTTATTCCCCTCCACGTAGACCAAAAACAGCAACACCCTGACCCGACATATACACTACCACAAACTTCCGTCTACGTGGTCGCTTAATAAAAATATCACACCCATCGTCTTAATAAAGACATTGCATTATGTAGTCCTAGATTTAGTAAAAAAAAATAGGACCGTCCTGGCTGGAATGCTTTTAGTGATACGTTTTGTTAATCGGAATTGATTTCCAGTTAAACAACTCTATGTATCATCACTTACGAGTTCATCATATACACACATCAATAGAACCACCCCTCCTTGCGATTTACTGCCGCTATTGCCTTCAGAGCCATCCGTCTGCTCCCATATCTTTTCCTTTTTGCTGACTCCTCTCTGATTTTCTCGTTTGAAGGTGTGCAGCTTAGCGCTAAGGTTGAGGTTAGTTAACCGGCGCCCTGCCGCTATCTTCTAGTCCGTCCAATCGACTTCACACCACCTTACTCTGTCCGTCTTTTTTCTTCCCCTCTTTTGACATTTATCTATCTATTTACAATCTCAAGAAGTGAAGTTTGTCCCGTGAGCTGGTCAAATATTTCAAAGCTCTTCTTAAATTAATTCTCCACCTCCTCCAAGCATTCAACAACCGTTACGATCAACAATCACAGACAAGGGGGAACCGAAGAGACCATATGCTGCTGCTAAAAACTTCAGCTTAAAGAGAGAGGTCTCTTCACGTCGCTTGTCTATATTCCCCTACAACCACCATATATATACATACCACTGGTCTTTGCTGTCATCTGCAGCGTGTTCGCCACCACTAGTACAATCTACACTATCATTATAGATACTGTTATCAATATCGCCTCCGCCACTTTCACAAATTATATTATAAAAGCACACGCAAAAAGTATCTACATTCGCCGTCACTAACAACCACCCTCTCACTCCTTCAGTCGCCTTCATCGTCACATTAGTCAACACCAACACACCGTGAACATCGTAAATAACAATCGCCGTCACAACGTTTGCCACGTTACCGACCTTTTTCATAACACTACAACAGCAACTAACATTCTCTACTAAATCACTACTGCCACCACAGCAATCACAATAAGGCCATCACTACTGCTACTGCTGCTGTCATTACCACAATCGCCAGAGTCAGAAAAGCTTATCCTCTCATACATATCTACACATATACATACATTCTCACATTAACTCTTATCCATATCCTATGTCCGCACAGTCGTCGCGTTATAACACTGCGAGGTCAACTTCGTGGTTGGGCGGCGGCGGCGGCCCTACTGGCTCCGCTGACCTTCTGGACTGTGTCTTCCGCCCCCTGTTGGCCTGCTCCAAGATGAAGAAGTATATGGCCCTGTGGGGCTCTCTCTTCTTTTTCGTCATATGTGTCTCTCTCTATCTGATGATGGAGACCGTCAACATGAACAGCAGAGCCAATGTTAGGCTGGCAGACTTTGACGAGGTGAGTAATTTTTTATTTTGTGGTAGTCCCTTGAAGTTTGCCCCAAACATATCGGAAAATCCTTTTTGTTTATGTTTTGATTTGTCAGTTATTTCTTTATTATTGTTATTACTAATTTCGCCATTTTATTCAATGTAATCTTACCACACCGCTTTATTTTTGTGTAAGTCCCCATATCTTGGGCCGTTGTCACCGACGGCAGATTTGGAGACATTTAATCCTCGCAGTCTCTGGTTCTTTACGTTCTGAGTTCTTGACTGGTACTTTTTTTTTTTATCTACCCCGAATGTTTGGTATGTGAACGTAAAGAACCTGCTCGCCGCTTTTATTTTTCTAATAGTTACTGGTAATAGTTTTTAACTGGAGAAATTTGATGCTAGGGTCAGGTATTGCTCCCTCAGTATTTGAACGTTGTCGATCCTCGATGAAAAATAATTTTGTTGGAGAGGCGTTGGATCAAGGGAACATAACAAAGACCAGGCTAATACAATGTGTGTGGGTTTAGTTTATTCAGAAATCGAATGAAAAATATGTATGTATAATTGATGGACGCAGACAAACACTTCTCTTTTTTTCAACCATTGAAGAAAAAGTGTGTGACTCCATTGTTGGAGAAGCGCTGCGGCCCTCAATCAAAAGTGGGTTGACTGTGTGGTTTTATATTTTAACCTGTTTGTTGCATCTTTTCCTCTCTCTCTCTCTCGTGTTTATTGTACATGCCTACCCATAAAAAAAAGTATTTGGCGAAGTACACGCCTGACTGTTTTTTTTTTAAACAAAGGAGTCCTAAAACTTCTCTATATTCTGGACGTATCGTGGCCGAACGGCTGAGAAGTTCGCTTCACAATTATGCGGTTCGATACCTTTGCATATGATATTGGGCAAGTGTCTTTTATCATAGCATCGAGTGGACTGAAAGTGCGAGAATTACGTTAAAAGTACATGTGTGTCAGTGGAATGTTCGGTTACTTCGGCAGAGTATCACCTTTTTGGATGTGTGTGTGTGTGGAGGACGATTGGGTGTGATTTGTGGGAAATTTGGTTATTTGGTTGTTAATTTTAGCATGTCTAGCTATCATGTAGAGGTTTCCTCACGCGCACACAAAGTAGAGTAAATAAATATTGAGGGAGATGTGGTTACTGTTTCTAATAGAATTAATTACCACATCGATTTACACGTATATATGTAATACACAGTGGGTGTGGCTTGAGGGAGATTTGGTTTCTATTTGTAGCATATCAAGCTATCACATGTAGAGGTCTCGCTTGCTGGCGCCATACACACTCACATATACCTACACAAATGTCTCCCAAACCTAATCCAGAAAAATGGATATTTCTTTGATGAAATTTTCTGCAAATATCTCTCAGATGGTGTAGATTCCGATATTATCAGAATTTGTTGTGCAAAAGTTTTTTCGAGGGTGTGGAGAGGAGTTTCGGAAAAGTCACACGTGTTGCTGTTTCCTCATAACTTTCCGACAAATGGATATTTCTTTTAATGAAATTTTCTATAAATTCTTTTTAGATGATATATTGTATCATTATATCGGAGTTTGATATGTGAAAAAAAAAAAAAAAAAGAAAAAATCTTGATAAGCTCGCACACATACACATTGACAGATATCACAAAATAAAACTTGAATTTTCAAAGAAAAAAAATCGTGACGTGTGTCAATATGTATATGTACGAGCCCACCAATGTATTAACTTATTAAATTCCTATATAATCGTAATATACACCATCTGAAAGAAATTTAGCTGCTATTTCTAACAGAACTAGCAACCACGTAGACGCTGTCTAGTTTGCACGTACGATTGTATTGTTGTTTAACCTTAGGTCAGTGTTGATCGAGTAAAGACATGTGTTCAAAAGCATTTTCAACTGTGATCATCTCGTTTTGGTCAACTTTTACCGTCGTTTTTCTCTATGTTCAGGAAACTTAGGATATCGTAATCCAACGTATCGTTTTCTAAGACAAAAATAGGGCGTGATATGAGTAGATTTGGCTGCTATTTCTAACAGTTCTAATTTAGACGTGTTTCTCCCGCGTTGTCTCTCTTTCTCTCTCTCTTTCTCTCTCTCTCTCTCTCACACACACAAACATACGCGTACATACATAAATAAAATAGTAGGTTGTGTGATCTGAGGGGAGAGCTTTGGCTGTTATTTCTCTCATCTCGTTTGATGTCTTTCCGACCAGTTTTCCGCACCCTACACAAAACCCCACTATTTATTTCTATTTTTTTTCTTGTTTAAGTCATTAGGCTGCAGCCATGTTAGAGCACCGCTTTGAAGAATTTCTGTTGAATGAATCGACCCCAGTACTTTTCTATCGGTAACTTCTGGCAAACCGCTAATTTACGGGTATGTAAGCGCACCAACACCGATTGTCAAGCGGTGGTGAACAAACACAGACACAAAGACGCGATATACCGTGCTTGAGAAGACCCATCAAGCCAAGTGAAATCGTTGTCGTGGCTGATGCTGGTGTTGCGTAACGGGCACCCTTGCCGCTGGCACATAAAAAGCATCCTTTGAACATTGGGCTTCATGGAGGCAATGGTAAGTGACTGAGACCTTTGGCGATATGCTTGAGAAGACCTGTCAAGCTAACTAGTTGTGGCAAATGCTGGTGTCACATAACTGACACCTGTGTCAGTGACACGTAAAAAGCACCCATTACAATCTTGGAGTGGTTGGCGTTAGGAAGAGCATCCAGCTGTAGAAACCTTGCTAAATCAGATTGGAACCTGGTGTAGCTCCCCACCTTACCAGTTTCAGTCAAACCATCTAACTCATGCCAGCATGGAAAGCAGATGCTAAATGACGATGATCATGTATATATATATATATAAAATTCAATTAGAGGTTATGTTAGCCTCATCCAAGGAAATACTAGTTCAATACCTTTTGGTGGAATTGATTTCCTTAAAATAATAGGTGTGTATATAGAAAACCATGCAGTTTATATTCATATAAAGGAAGAAAAAGAAAATGGAGATTTATTAACTTTACAATCACTATTTTTTTTCTTCCTTTATATATATATATATATATATATATATATATATATATACTAGCAGTAATACCCGTTGTTGATTGGGTAATTATCGTTACTCTTTCTCGGGAGCCACATTCAAAGTGTTAGTTTATATATCATCATCATCATCATTGTCGTTTAACGTCCGCTTTCCATGCTGACATGAGTTGGATGGTTTGACTGAGGACTGGCAAGCCAGAAGGCTGCACCAGGCTCAATCTGATCTGGCAAAGTTTCTACAGCTGGATGCCCTTCCTAACGCCAACCACTCCGAGATTGTGGTGGGTGCTTTTACGTGCTACCTGCATGAGAGCCAGTCTGGCGGCACTGCAACGACCACACTCAAATGTTGTTTGTCACATGCCACTGGCACATGTGCCGGTAAGGCAAAGCTGGCAACAATCATGCTCGAATGGTGCTTTTTCTGTGTCACTAGCACTGGAGCCAATCAATATAGTAATGGCAATTATATAATACACAAGGCTTTGGTCGGCATGGAACTGTAATGAAAGAGAATTGCCCAACGTGCCACACACTGAGACTGAATCCAAAGCGACATGATTAGAAAGCAAGCTTCTCAGCCTCACAGCTATAAAGGGGAGATACATTTTGGATATTATACTCCTTATGCAATAATTTTTAACAAAAAGATGGGATGTTTATGGCAAGAAGACTTTTGATTTTAATATTTACTCAAACAATGCAACAACTAACAATGCTACAGCATACAGAATATTCCAGAATTAGCTATCTGTTTCAATGAAATTTGCAGGTTAGTTGGAGGTAGGATAGATTAGGTGAAGAGATTATGCTTAGAAATATGAATTTAATATTTAATTAACTTCTCTGTGTATAACTGAAACATCTGCAAGGAATAATGATCAATTTGTTGCTAATAATAAACTATTATTAACTTCAAAATCTCCATTTTCTTCTTTTTCCTATATATATACACACACACACACATAACCAATGGGCTTCTTTCAGTTTCCATCTACTAAATCCATTCACAAAGCTTTGGTTGGCCTGAGGTTATTGTAGAAAACTATTGCTCAAGGTGCCACATAGTAGGGACCATGTGGTTGGGAAGCAAACTTCTTACCACACAGCCACGCCTGTTCTTGTACAATGTCTATTGTTCTGTACAAAATGCAGACATTGGTGAGCAGAAAGCATGTCACATCATAAATGTGATGTGATCCTCTCAGTGTAACCACAGTTTGGTGTGTGTATGTGTGTGTATCATCATCATTTTTTAATGTCTGTTGTCCATGCAGGCATGGATTAGACAGTTTGACCAGGGCTGGTAAGCTGACGGGCTGCACCAGACTCCAGTCTGATTTGGCATGGTTTCTACAGCTGGATGCCCTTTCTAACACCAACCACTCCGAGAGTGTAATGGATGCTATTACATGCCACTGGCACGGGTGCCAGCTGCACGACACCAGTATCTGCCACGACTACAATTTCACTTGGCTTGATAGTTCTTCTTCTCAAGCACAGCCAAAGGTCTCAATCATTTGTCATTGCCTATGTGAAGCCCAACGCTTGAAAGCTGCTTTTTATGTGCCACCAGCACAGGTGTGAGTTATGTGACACTGGCATTGGTCACATTGCCTCCATTAGGCATGACACTCAACAGGTGCTTTTTAAGTGCCACCGGCACAAGTGTCAGTTGCTTCTGTGAGGCCTAATGCTTGAAAGGTGTTTTTTATGTTCCACTGACAGTTATGCGGCACTGACATCAGCCACTTTGCCTCTGTGAGTTCCAACACTCAACAGGTGCTTTTTACATACCACTGGCATGGGTGCCAGGTACATGACACTAGCAAGGACAACCCGATTAACTATACGGGTGACTACACCATAATCCACACCACCAGATATTCTAAGCATCTCAGCAGTTATTCCAGATGGGCCAGGGGCTTGTTCCGTTTGGATCCACACTATGCAAACTCTCCCTCTTCCAAGAGTTCTCCACATTTAGTAGCCTTTCGGAGTGGCACTTCCAAGCCTTCTTCTTCACAGGGTTACTAACTGCCAGTGAACACATTTCTCTCCTACTACATCATAATTTTCTCTGACATACTGTCTTGCAATCCAGAACACTTCAGGCCTTTGGTCCTCATGACACAACATTGACAAACTTCCTCCTCTCTGCTTCTCCCTTGGCTAAATACACCTGCATTCTAGCCTCCCTCCTAGCTACCTGATATAGTTCCCTGCTACCACGACTCTTCTAGTCCTTCTTCTTTGCTCTAATGGCCTTGTCTGCAGCATCACTCCACCACTGCATCACCCTAGGTCTAGTTGGGACTTTGCACCAGCTTCAGATTTGCTTTGTGGCTTTCAGCAAGCTATCCTGCAGGAATTCCTAATATATATATATATATAGACAGATAGATATACATATTGTGTTATGAACCAGACTATTGGATGTTGTTAGCCACAATGTGCTTCATATTTTAACTTTCAAATGATGCCACCATAATGGCTAGGTAGGCCAACATTCCCCCCTTGAAATGGAATCCCAGTCTGTCGCAGGGTTATCCATTTGCAGCTGAGTGTACTGGAGCAGTGTGAAATGAAGTGTTTTGCTCAAGAATGCAACACACAGCCAGTGTGGGAATCAAAACTTATGACCTCATGATTGTAAGTGCAACACTGTAACCACTAGGTCAAGCACATTCAAACACACACACATACACATATGTATACATGAAGTCTTCTTTTAGTTTCCTTCAGAAGGTATTTGGTTAGGCCAGGGCTATAGTATAAGACACTCAGGGTGTCACACTGAGACTGAAGCTGAAGCCAGATAGTTGCAAAATGAACTTCTTAAGCACATAGCCAGGCCGGCCATATATTTTTTTAAAGGAATTTTGCAGAAGTATGTTTTTCAAAGTGTACATGACAATTATATGATTAGAAAGAAATTATATACTTTTTCACTTGCAAAATAAGTCCTTACTTTTTTTTTCAATTATTCAATAACCGGCTCATGATCATTATTCAACTAAAAGAAAATCCATGTCATAGTCTTAATTCACTAAGAGTAAAGACCTCTTCCAGTCATGAATGACCATGGAATTGTACCTAGAAAGTTCCCCTCTGAAGTACAAGTCTGGGAAATTTGTTTAAGGAAGACCAAAAGTTGCTCATGCATACCAGCCTCCCTTCTCCATACCACTGATGTTGTCCAAGGGAAAGACAAAGACCAATACATCTTGGCATCATTGACGTTACAATTTATTTCTACAGCTGAGTGAACTGGAGCAACATGAAATAGTGTGTATTGCTCAAGAATACAACACAGCCAAGTTTGGGAATTGAACTCACTACCTCATGTTTGTGAGACCGATACTCTTACCACTGAGCCATATGCTTTTACATATAATTCACTATCACTATGAAATTGGAATGTATGGTTAAAAAATATTCCCTAGTTCATTTTTAGTCTCCAAATTGAAATTATTGAAATACAGAGTACTTTTGATTTAGTTGAAGACCAAAACTAACTCAGATTTAAAAAAAATCTTGGCTGTTGCTATAGCAACCAGTCCTTCCTGTTGTTTATAAGGAGGGTTTCAATAATTCTGAGATTGCCCCTGTTGCATTGGGTTGCCTTGATGGAAACTTTGAAGTTCCAGGTTTGGCACTTCTTGAGGTATTTCTTTATTGAAGTGTCTGTCTGCATATGCTCTTTTATATGGATGTGTAGCTCCTTAGTGGTGCTCCCTATGTAGGGTGCTCTGCATATTTTGCAGACTACCTCATAAACTACGTAGGCCCTTGAGCATGTTTTGATGTCATTAATGGGACAGTTGGTGAGTATGCATCCCATGGTGCTCTCTGTGGTGTTTTTTCTTGACAGAACTTTCCTCAGGGATGGACTGGTGTGTACCAGCTGTGTGTTAAATCCCTCTCTGCAGCTGGCATGTTGGGTAGCTACTGTTGTTCTGTCGTTGAAGTAGGGCAGTCTAAAGAAGCACTTTTCTGACCTGATGTTATGGGTTTTCTCATGTTGTTTACCTCCTTTTGTGCTTTGCAGATGCAGTCGTTTAGCTGTGGATGGCGGATAGCTGTTGTGTGCCAAGTTCTTGAGGAATCACTTGGTGTTAGTGGCTTTGTCTCTTATGTGTGATATTTCATTTTGTGTGTAAGCCGCATATATATAAAACGAAATAACATGCATTAGAGACAGATGGCTCTCTGCCAGCCATAGCTAAACGACTGCACCTGCGAAGCACGAAAGCTGGTAAACAACACGAGAAAACCCATGACATCAGGTTAGAAAAGTGCTTGCTTAAACTGCCTTTTGACAGAACAACTTCAACAGAACAACGGTGGCTATCCAGCATGCCGTCCACAGGGAGGGACTTAACATACAGCTGGTACACACTAGTCTATCCCTGAGAAACTTACTCGACAGTTGGTTTTGGTCTTGTTTTCCATGGCTGGATAACTTCAGTTGACAGCGATGTCTGCTCGGTAGTTTGGGTGAATGGTTACCTATTGAAACCATTCAGTATAATGCATTTGGTCCATCAAAAGTAACTCCGCTCATCTTTTCTGAATCTACTGACTCTAGAGCCACTACTGCAGAAATTGGAGGTGTTGAGAGGCATCCTGTGCAAACTAGGACATGGGGGAACTGTATTAGCATATGCGGACTACATCACTGTCACAGTGTCAAACACCAGGCATGTAAACTTGATTGGCATTGCTCTAAAAGAATACAAGTCAGTGACTGGAGCAAAAATTAACCAAAAAAGTCCGTGGACCTGCAGCTCAGCACTTGGAGAGGTAGGTCCATGCCATGCAATAAAGTTGTGGGATGCTGGACAGAGGAACCAGTTAAATTGCTCAGGGTCTGGTTTGGTCCAGATCTCCAGGTGAAGAACAACTGGGACAAAGTGACAAGCAGGATGGATAACTCACTCTGAAATGAGCCAAGAGAAAGTTATCTTTGAAAGGTCATCTGAAGGTGGCAAATGCTTACATTATATCCATTATATCCATTGTATCCTACTACCTGATTGCTGTGTCCTGCCCTGGTTTCCATTTGCCCAAGCTGGAGCACATACTCTTTTGCTTTCTGTGAAAGGGACACATTCCACTGGTTAGGCCTTCCATTTGCTGCCAACACCTACTGAATGGAGGATTGGGTATGCCATACTTGCTGATACACACCATGCCTATTGATGCACAGATATGCACTGAGACTGCAATATCTCCAGTGCTTCCTTGACAGTGAGCAGGTGTGGTCACTGTTTGCCAGACTTGCTCTTCCACAGCTTGTCTCTTTGAATCAGCTGCAGCCTTGGATCAATTACAAACTGAGACGGGGCACCTCGCAGCTAGAGTGTTGTAACTGCTCACAGTCCTCTATCAGGCAATATGGTTATTAGGAGTTCCACCTGGACGTTTTGTGTAGATAATTTCCATAATTCCTTGGCCTGGTAGTACTAGTGTATGGGGTGGGGGGCATTGCTAGTTTGGGATAAACTCTACTGGCATGAAAGTACTGTCAGCTGGGCTTGCTGAAGATGTATGCAGAATGACTAAATTATTCTGCACATTCTAGTCCAGTGCCTGAGTGTTGCTGACTTGGAGGTCTATGTTGAACACCTGCTGTCACAAGTAGGACAGATCCAACTATTGGTTGGGTCTATTGTGAAGATCGTTCCACCACCTTCCTTTAGGCTAAAAGGGCAAGCAGTGTCTCTTTGGTGGCCTTACCAAAAGAGGGCTGAAGGCAGATACTTTCCTCTTTGGCCAAGACCTCGTCAACTTTTTCAAGTTTCACTTGAAAAGGTGAGGGTAGAAAGAGAAGTATTGCCTTCCAGCAATTTTGATGAAAAGTGGGTGAATGTGTCAAGAATGGTCCAAGTAAATGGGCCTACTCTATGCATGTGTGTAGACAATGTAGAAAGGGCACCTGCCCTAGAGGTCAATTAGCCCTAGGAAGTCGACTTTTTTTGAGGAATTATTCATTGTAAAAATTTTTCATTTTTGGATTTGGTTTGCAAGATTCTTTATGTGAGTTTGTGTGTTGAAGCATATTCTGTTGTGTCTGGGGAGAGTCATTTTCTTTTTGTGCCTTATAATTTAACACACTCACTGGCAAAATTTCAACTTGTTTCTTATTTTTATTTTCCTAAAATTTTCATTGCGTCTTGCAACCTTTTCAATAGTCTTGAGTGAAGATCATTGTTAAAATTTATATTGTTACTGTTGGTTTTACTTTTTACCTGCTTTTTATGTAATCCCATATTGTATTCTCCTGTACTGTCCCCAATGTTTTTGGTGAACTCTTAGTAGTTGATAAAGAAAAGAAAACATTATTATTATTATAGATGTCCCATAGTATACAATATCATGACGTTGTTGATTGAAGATATTGTGTCTACCAGGGGTTTGTACTGTTTGTCAAGTCTCAACAAGGACCTCAGACAGACAGTACTTTATACAATATGTGTGCAGTTACAAGTAATACATCTAGATTGTAGGGTATTTTGAAATACATCTAGATTGTAGTGTATTTCTAAGGTTTTCAGATGTATTTTCAGATTGGGTGGTATTGAACCCAATGCTCCAATGACAATAGGGATAACCTTTATGTTTGACTTTTGTAGCTGCTCCATCTTAGCGATCCCAATTCTCAGGTTTCCGTATTTATCAACCCTTTCTCTTTCTTTCATGATGATATGTTGATCTCCTGGCACTGTCATGTCAATCATTAGGCACTCTTGTTTGTCCCTCCTAAAGGTCACTATATATCCAGCCTTCAGCGCTCTAACACTTTGTTTGGATTTTTGCCTTCCTCTTTTTGTCCATTACCTTTTCTGGTATATGTTGGTACCAAGTACCTGTAACCTCATATCCATACTTATGGCATATTATTATTATTATTATTATTATTAAGGCGGTGAGCTGGTAAAATCGTTAGCATGCTGGGCAAAATGCTTAGCAGTATTTTGTCTGCCACTACGTTCTGAGTTCAAATTCCACTGAGTTCAACTTTACCTTTCATCCTTTCGGGGTCGATAAATTAAGTACCAGCGAAATACTGGGTTGATGTAATCAACTATCTCCCTCCCACAAATTTTATGCCTTGTGTCTGTAGTAGAAAGGATTATTATTATTCCAAGGGTGGTGGATTGACAGGATTAGAGCATTGGACAAAATGCTTGTGGTACTTGTTTTGGCTCTTTTTATGTTCTGCATTTAAATTCTGCTAAGGTCAACTTTGCCCTTCTTTCAGGCTAATAAATAAAGTACTAGTTAGTTGGGTATACTAACTTGGGTCCATATACTCAGCTAACCCTATATTGTAGGTCTGATGTCTAATTTAGAAACTGTTGTTGTTAAGGTAGCAAGCTGGTAGAATTGTTTGCACACTTACTGGCATTTTGTCTGTCTTTACATTCTGGGTTCAAATTCTGTTGAGGTTGACTTTGCCTTTCATTCTTTCATTCTAGGCAGGACCTGATGGCGATGTGCCAAAGTTTGGAATTATTATGGTAAAGGTGACAAGCTGGCAGATTCGTTAGCATGCTGGGCAAAATATTTAACGGCATTTTATCTGTCTTTGAATTCAAATTGTTCAAGGCCAACTTTACCTTTCATCCTTTCGGGGTCGATAAAATAAGTACCAGTGGAACACTGGGGTTGATGCAGTTGACTAGTTCTCTCTCCCAAACATGCTGGCCTTGTGCTAAAATTTGAAACCATTTATTGAGCTGACAGAATTGTTAGTGTGTTGAATAAAATGCTTATCAACTTTGCCTTTCATCCTTACGGAGTTGATAACAGTACCAGTCAAGCATGGGTTAATGTAATCAAATTGCTCCTCCCCTCAAAATTGCTGGTCTTCTGCCAAAAAATTAGAAAGAATTATTATTAATATTATTAAGGCAGTAAGCTGGCAGAATGGTCAGCATGCTTAGCAGCATTTCATCCATCTTCACATTCTAAGTTCAAATTCTGCTAAGGTCAACTTTGCCTTTCATCCTTTCGGGGTCGATAAATTAAGTACCATTTGACTGCTGGGGTCGATGTAATCAACTATCCTCCTTCCCCAAATTTCAGGCCTTGTGCCTATAATAGAAAGGGTTATTATCAATAATATTAATTCACTAATTTGTTTTTTGTATGTAGCTGACACTTGTGTCACGCTTAAGAGAAGGAAATTGTTGAAAGAAATTTTGTTTCTTAAATAAAAATTTTTAACTAGGTGTCTTGTAATTTTTGGAAAAGATTTGAAACCACCACCTAAGTGTTGTGTTGCTACTTCTCAATACTGATGCCTACTAGGTCACCAAAGCAGCAACAAGCTTAATGAGAAAATTAAGATACTAAAATTTGACACATTTGTGGAGCAAAGGAGAGAGGAAGTGAGAGAGAGAGAGAGAGAGAGAGTGAGAGGGAGTGGCTGATAGGTATTTGAATTCCTTTCTACAATTGAACTTAAACTGACCCCTGGTTATTAAAGGCCCAACCACACACATTTGTTTTAGGTCTTCTACCCATTTGAATTCAGCCATACACCAGATAACATGTTAAGTCTTACGTTCCGAAATTTAAGTTTTGAATTTGTTTTAATTATAAAATTACACATCAACTAAAAAACATCTTTTGGCTTTCGAATACAACCTTTTCTTTCTCTTTCTATATTTTCTGTTAAGTTACAATTTCTCTGTTTTGGTCAGGATTTTTCCAATTTTTTTTTCTTGTACTAAGTAATGGATGAAAGCATTTTAAAAGAAAATTAAGTTCATAGAGCCAAATCTTTCCTTAATACAAACAAGAGCATAGTATGAGAGAGATTAAGCTGTTATTTCTAGCAAACTGAACAACCACACAGAGTTGTTCAATTGACTCATTTGTTGATTTGTATAAGTAAACAAAAACTAAGACACACACATACACAGATATGAAAGAAGTAAATAGACACCCTTATAATCATTAAAATTTATCTAAATCTGAAATTATACATTCAAATTATTTGTTAGTAGTTATAATGTGAATATTTAGTATTTAGTAGACATGCTCTTTGCATTTTTCAGTGCAAGGGCCCTATTAGGCATGTTACTGATTGGATGGTAAATGTTCTCTTGCAGAATTTCTTGCTAAGTTTCATGTAATAATCTCAAAAGATCTGGCTTTGAAGATGCTTTCTTGTTCTGTTTATGAAATGTCCTGTCCATTATTCCCCAGAGGTGCTCTCTAGGGTTCATATCTGCTGACTGGCTTGACTATGGAAGCTTTCTAATGCCATTCTTTTCCAACAAATCTTGAGTCATTTTAACCGTGTAACAAAGAATCCTATCCTCCATAAATAGAGAGTCTTCTTTAATCATTTCGTCACTGGAGAAGTTTGGAAGAAGTTCTTTCTGCTATATGGACACATATTTATTTGAGTTTATCTTTCCCTCACACTCCACCAGCTCTGATCAACCATTGCTCCAAATTGTTCTTCAGACCATCACAGAATAGCTGCTGTGTTTCATTGCTGGTTGCAATCTTTTCACATCAAATTCTTGATTACAGTCTCCAGACCCACACTCAACCACTGTTAGGAAATACAGCAAATCTGGACTCATCAGAGAATATGACTGTATCCCAAAATGCTGATGGCCTCTCCACCATCTCACTGGCCCAATCTTTTCTCCACTTCATATTGGCTGGTCAAAGATGTGGCTTCCTTCTTCCTGTTCTGCCATAGTAACCAAGTTTGTGGAGATTCCTGACAGCTGTTCTGGGACTGACATCAACTTGCTCTGCTATGTCAGGTCTTAGCAAAGAGAAGGGTCCTGTCAGAGGGCCCTGGTTGATCTGGACAAGGTAATGTGAACTCCTTCTCCTCTCTGGTAAATTGCACAATCACTCTATTAACTGTAGAAAGCAGGATTCCAAGGTTTCTGCAATTTTACGCTGACTATATCCACCTTCAGAATGACCCACAATATGGCCTCTTTAAAATTCAAACAGTTCCAAGGCTTCTTTTGTACATTGCATGATTAGACAGTCACATATAGAATCTGAAACATAAAAATGTCAATTAATAAGAAATATAAACCTTTACAAGTTCGAATAAACAGAAAACGTTTTATGGGGTGTTTATTTACTTCTAGCATGTGTGTGTGTATATATATGAATGTATGCGTGTAATAATGTGTTGCATGGTGGAAATAAAGGCAACTTTCTCTTTCTATATTTTTTGTTAAGTTACAGTTTCTCTGTTTTGGTCAGGATTTTTCCAATTTCTTTTTTCTTGTATCAAGCAATTGACGAAAGCATTTAAAAAAAATTAAATTCATAGAGCTGAACAAAATCAAAAAAATTAATTCTATTTTTTCTCTTTAGTTTTTAACTTTCCTACAATATAATTAATTACCATATCCGATATACTGTGTCCTTGCATATTAGGTGAGTGTTTCAGAAATATTTTCACCTTTTAAACAAAAACTGTCTAACACGTTCATATATGTTTTTCATTTGAAACACACTGAATCATATTGGAGATTTATTGTTTTAATAACAAGTTTTAAAATAGGGATAATCGCATGAGAGATGCAGCACAAGAGCGTCAACATAGAAGGAGAGAATGGTTGCGTGAGGAACAGCAGCTGGAAATAAGGAATCAAAATCGCGTGAGGATGAGACAGAGAAGAAACAAAATAAACCAAGAAGAGAGGGAACATATCCTTACGGCATAGGAAAGAAAGGAATCAGCAAAGGATAGAACAAATGAGCCAGGACCAAAGAGAAGAATACTTTCAAAAGAAGAGAGATAGAGATCAACAGAATCGAGAAGACATGAGTGAATGAAGGGCAAAGGCAGCTGTACTTAGGAAATATGAGAAACAGAGCTGAATCTCTCTCGACATACCAACAAAGCACAAAATCGCACTAGCCAGCATCACCACCACCTCCAAGCCTGTCATATATATATGTATCTGTATGTATGTATGTATGTATTTATGTGTGTGTTTGTGTCTGTGTTTGCTCCCCCCCCCCCCCACTACCTTTGCTTGACAACCAATGCTGGTGTGTTTTTGTCCCTATAACTTAGCTGTTCAGCAGAAGAGACTGATAGAATAAGCACCAGGCTTACAGGGAATAAGTCCAGGGGTCAATTTCTTCAACTAAAGGGTGGTGCTCCAGCATGGCCTCTGTCAAATGACTGAAACAAGTAAAAGAATACGAGAAAAACGTTCCTTACCACTAAACCAAGTTGGTTCTCTGAATATGTACAATGTATTCTTAGGTTAAATAGTAATTCCGTTTACATTTGTGTATCTGAGATATTTTGGCTGGATTATATAGTTATCAGTTTTACTCTTCTTTCTATATTCTGTAACTGTCGCAATATACTTTGCTACTATAAGCACAAGTTCTTGAAATTTTTGTTGGGAGGGAGCCAGTTGATTACATCGGTACTTAATTTATCGACCCCAAAAGGATGAAAGGCAAAGTTGACCTCAGCAGAATTTGAACTCAGACTATAAAAACAGACAAAATACCACTAAGCATTTCACCTGGCATGCTAACGATTCTGCCAGCTCACCACCTTTAATTGTCACAATATAAAAACATTTCTCATGGCATCAGCACACAATTTACAGATGCTTACATTTTTAATATTTTCTGTGAATTTTTCACTGGTCCAGCTAGTTATTATTATTATATGACTTTACCTTTCATCCCTTCTGAGTCAATAAAATAAGTACCAGTTGAGCACTGGGGTTGATATAATCAACATACCCCCTCTCCCGAAATTGCTGGCCATTATTTTTATTATTAAGGTGGTAAGCTGGCAGAATCGCCAGCATGCCAGACATGTTGCTTAGTAGTATTTTGTCAATCTTTACATCTAAGTTCAATTTCCACCAAAGTCAACTTTGCCTTTCATCCTTTTATGGTTCATAAAATAAGTACCAGTTGAGTACTGGAGATGTTGTAATCGACTATCCCCTCCCTTAAAACTTCAGGCCTTGTGCCTATAGTAGAAAGGATAATAATAATAATAATGATAATAATAATAGTAATAATAATAATAATAATAGTAATAATAGTAATAATAATAATAGTAATAATAATAATAGTAATAATAATAATAGTAATAATAATAATAATAGTAATAATAATAATAATAATAGTAATAATAATAGTAATAGTAATAATAATAGTAATAATAATAATAATAATAATAATAGTAATAATAATAATAATAATAGTAATAATAATAATAATAATAATAATAGTAATAATAATAATAATAGTAATAATAATAGTAATAATATTAATAATAATAGTAATAGTAATAATAATAATAATAGTAATAATAATAATAGTAATAATAATAATAGTAATAATAATAGTAATAATAATAATAGTAATAATAATAATAGTAATAATAATAATAGTAATAATAATAATAGTAATAATAATAGTAATAATAGTAATAATAATAATAGTAATAATAATAATAATAATAATAGTAATAATAATACTAGTAATAATAGTAATAATAATAGTAATAATAATAATAATAATAGTAATAATAATAGTAATAATAATAATAATAATAGTAATAATAATAATAATAATAATAATAATAGTAATAATAATAATAATAGTAATAATAATAGTAATAATATTAATAATAATAGTAATAGTAATAATAATAATAGTAATAATAATAATAGTAATAATAATAGTAATAATAATAATAGTAATAATAATAGTAATAATAATAATAGTAATAATAATAATAGTAATAATAATAATAGTAATAATAATAATAGTAATAATAATAGTAATAATAGTAATAATAATAATAGTAATAATAATAATAATAATAATAGTAATAATAATACTAGTAATAATAGTAATAATAATAGTAATAATAATAATAATAATAGTAATAATAATAGTAATAATAATAATAATAATAGTAATAATAATAATAATAATAATAATAATAGTAATAATAATAGTAATAGTAATAATAATAGTAATAGTAATAATAATAATAATAGTAATAATAATAATAATAGTAATAGTAATAATAATAATAATAGTAATAATAGTAATAATAATAGTAATAGTAATAATAATAATAATAATAATAGTAATAATATTAATAATAATAGTAATAATAATAATAGTAATAATAATAATAGTAATAATAATGATTGTAAATACTTACTGATAAATATTTCTGAGTTTAGAGGGTTGTGGAGAGTATGAGTGAGATGACTTGGAAACAGTTT
>NC_142955.1:6679542-6682042 GCF_046866305.1 Octopus bimaculoides
GGCACTGGCAACGATCTCGCTCGAAAAATTTCATTGTCACCCACACAAGAGGCCAGTCCAGGGGCACTGGCAACGATCTCGATCAAAAATCCCACGAAGGCCAGCCAGGCGGCACTGGCAATGGCCATGCCCAAAATGGTGCATTTCATGTGTCACCCACACAAGAACCAGTCCAGGGGCACTGGCAACGATCTCAATCGAAAATCCCACGAAGGCCAGCCAGGCGGCACTGGCAACGGCCACGCCCAAAATGGTGCATTTCGTGTGTCACCCGCACATGAGCCAGTCCAGGGGCACTGCTAACGATCTCGCTCGAAAATTCCACGAAGGCCAGCCAGGCGGCACTGGCAACGGCCACACCCAAAATGGTGCATTTCATGTGTCACCCGCAAATGCTCCACTCGAAGGTCCATACACATGCTGCGGGCACAAGTGCCAGAAAGGGGACGCTGGGCACAAATGCAGAAAGGGATGCTGGGCACAAATGCCAGAAAGGGGACGCTGGGCACAAGTGCCAGAAAGGGGACGCTGGGCACAAATGCCAGAAAGGGGACGCTGGGCACAAATGCCAGAAAGGGGACGCTGGGCACAAGTGCCAGAAAGGGGACGCTGGGCACAGGTGCCATCACGATTTCCATTTCGCTTGCCCCAATAAGTCTTCGCAAGCTGAGTTTCGGTGTCCAATGAAGGAGACGGCATTGGCATGGGTGCCAGTCGTTGAATTTAACTCGATTTCGATTTCACTTGCCTCAACAGGTCTTCGCAAGTGGGGTTTAGTGTCCAATTTAACTCGATTTCGATTTCACTTGCCTCAACAGGTCTTCGCAAGTGGGGTTTAGTGTCCAATTTAACTCGATTTCGATTTCACTTGCCTCAACAGGTCTTCGCAAGTGGGGTTTAGTGTCCAATTTAACTCGATTTCGATTTCACTTGCCTCATCAGGTCTTCGCAAGTGGGGTTTAGTGTCCAATTTAACTCGATTTTGATTTCACTTGCCTCAACAGGTCCTCGCAAGTGGAGTTTAGTGTCCAATTTAACTCGATTTTGATTTCACTTGCCTCAACAGGTCTTCGCAAGTGGAGTTTAGTGTCCAATTTAACTCGATTTCGATTTCACTTGCCTCAACAGGTCTTCGCAAGTGGAGTTTAGTGTCCAATTTAACTCGATTTCGATTTCACTTGCCTCAACAGGTCTTCGCAAGTGGAGTTTAGTGTCCAATTTAACTCGATTTCGATTTCACTTGCCTCAACAGGTCTTCGCAAGTGGGGTTTAGTGTCCAATTTAACTCGATTTCGATTTCACTTGCCTCAACAGGTCTTCGCAAGTGGAGTTTAGTGTCCAATTTAACTCGATTTCGATTTCACTTGCCTCAACAGGTCTTCGCAAGTGGGGTTTAGTGTCCAATTTAACTCGATTTCGATTTCACTTGCCTCAACAGGTCTTCGCAAGTGGGGTTTAGTGTCCAATTTAACTCGATTTCGATTTCACTTGCCTCAACAGGTCTTCGCAAGTGGAGTTTAGTGTCCAATTTAACTCGATTTCGATTTCACTTGCCTCAACAGGTCTTCGCAAGTGGGGTTTAGTGTCCAATTTAACTCGATTTCGATTTCACTTGCCTCAACAGGTCTTCGCAAGTGGGGTTTAGTGTCCAATTTAACTCGATTTCGATTTCACTTGCCTCAACAGGTCTTCGCAAGTGGAGTTTAGTGTCCAATTTAACTCGATTTCGATTTCACTTGCCTCAACAGGTCTTCGCAAGTGGGGTTTAGTGTCCAATTTAACTCGATTTCGATTTCACTTGCCTCAACAGGTCTTCGCAAGTGGAGTTTAGTGTCCAATTTAACTCGATTTCGATTTCACTTGCCTCAACAGGTCTTCGCAAGTGGGGTTTAGTGTCCAATTTAACTCGATTCGATTTCACTTGCCTCAACAGGTCTTCGCAAGTGGGGTTTAGTGTCCAATTTAACTCGATTCGATTTCACTTGCCTCAACAGGTCTTCGCAAGTGGGGTTTAGTGTCCAATTTAACTCGATTTCGATTTCACTTGCCTCAACAGGTCCTCGCAAGTGGAGTTTAGTGTCCAATTTAACTCGATTTCGATTTCACTTGCCTCAACAGGCTTCGCAAGTGGAGTTTAGTGTCCAACTTAACTTGATTTCGATTTCAGTTGCCTCAACAGGTCTTCGCAAGTGGAGTTTGGTGTCCAATGAAAGGAAGGTACGCATAAGCGGGACTGGCTGAAGTCATAGATTTAGTCTCACTTGGCTTGCCGGGTCTTCTCACATGCAGCATATTTCCAAAGTCTCGGTCAGAAGTCATTGCCTCAGTGAGGCCCAATGTTCGAAGGTCGTGCCTCACCACCTCATCCCAGGTCTTCCTGGGCCTACCTTTTCTGCAGGTTCCCCTCAACTGCTAAGGTGTGGCACTTTTTCACGCAGCTATCCTCATCTATTCTCGCTACATGACCATACCAGCACAATCGTCTCTCTTGCACACCACA
>NC_142955.1:6686993-6711993 GCF_046866305.1 Octopus bimaculoides
TTGGCGTAGCCACGTCAGCTGCTGCATAATCTTTTGCGCCATGCACAAAAAAGACTCTTGCTCAGCTGCTGCGTTGCGTAAGATTTCTGAAGAGCGCACGTCCTTGAATTTTCTCCTTGGGGACATCTGTCGTCTTTCTTCAGGGAAGTTTTTATCCTTTAAACCTTTGTAGTTTTGGCGGGGTGTCGGGTGGGCAAACCGGCAGTTTTTGCCATCTTCCCCATGCCAACATTTGCCTTGCAGGTAAAATTTGCAAGTTTTTGGGTGCCTTCCAAATTTCTTCTTTCCTTTGGTGTCTTGGATGGCATTGGATCCACCTTGCGATTTTCTACTTTTTGTTCTTCCTTTTCTTGTAGGTACTATTTTCCACTGGTTATCTATTGGGGTGAGGGCTCCTTTCCTTTGTAGGACCACTGGCACAGAGGGGCTTCTATTTGCTGCTTCCTTGGCTCCACTATATATATTTATATATATTTATATATTTATATATATATATATTTATATATATATATATTTATATATATATATTTATATATATATATATTTATATATATATATATTTATATATATATATTTATATATATATATTTATATATTTATATATATATATATTTATATATATATATATTTATATATATATATATTTATATATATATATATTTATATATATATATATATTTATATATATATATATTTATATATATATATTTATATATATATATATTTATATATATATATTTATATATATATTATATATATATATATATATATATATTTATATGTCTGTATATATAAAAGGCAGGATGTGTGTGTGTGGACATGAATGTAGTTTATGCACGTTCACAAATTAGCATGCATGTCGCTCCAATTTTAGGAAGACATTCGTCATGACCCTATCTGCATTTTCATTAACTTTTTCTCTCAGAAGCACCCGCGTATTGCTGTAAAAATCGATTTTCAACCATAACTTTTACCAATTTTGAAGTTTGCTAATATGGCGAAGTCAAAGTGTGCGTAAGCTCATGAGGGAGAGAGAGAGAAATTGTATGTTTGTGAGAGGGGGAGTGAGGGAGACATACAGATCGTTTGCCAGCGTCTAACAAAAAAAAGTAAAGAAAAAGTGGGAGAGGGGAGTAAGGAAGACAGAGTGTCAGCGTTAATCAAAAATGAAAATATAAAATGCTTTTTTTTCTTCTTAAACATGTGATATAGGTTCAAATATAGGATTATTTGAAAGACACTATTTTATAATGAGATTACATATACTTTCTCACACAACAATTAAAATATATTTATTTAAAATCATATTTATTTTATATCATTCATCTTTCTCTCCCCTCTCACTCACACACACACACTACTTTGGGAAAACCTAATGACAATGTAATTAGCAACTAGCACATTTTGTTTCTTAGTTTTTGTTTGCGAAGAGTGAAAAAATGTTTTCTATATTCTTAATCTCCGTATTTTCCCCGTACATTGAAAAATAGATGGTGAAAAGATCAATGGGTGTGGGGGGTGAAATTTCCGAGGCTAAAAATGTAAAATGCTTTTTTTTTCTTCTTAAACATGAGACATACTTTCAAATATAGGATGTTTTTGAAATACACTATATTTTATAATGACATTATATATACTTTCTCACACAACAATTAGTGAAAATCGTGCGAGTGTTATCTAAAAATTTAACTGTAGATTTTCATGGTAAATTTGAGATTTAAAAATATGTTTTCCATATTCTTCATCTCCGTATGTTGGTTAATTCAATTAGAAAATAAAACCTAATGACGATGTAATTAGCAACTAGCAGATTGAAAGATATCAGGGATTCTACAGCTTCTATGGATGGTGTAACTCTATTGCTTTCAGGAAATTTCCGACAAACCCTTCCTGTCATCCCTAAAGGGAGCAGGGCTGATGAAGTGCGCGCATGCCTTAAGTCATCCACGTTGTGGCCCCAGGTTAAGACGTTAAGCTTAAGCACAAACATGCGTGCGCACTTGCTTGGTGATAGCACGTCTGCAGCATTTGCTGAAGACATTTTAGCCCTTGGAGAAGGGAAGGTTCCTAAGAATGATAAGGGCGACATATCCATCTCTGAACTGTGCAACACAGTGGACAGCCCTTTTGATCTTTTGGAAACAGTATTCTCCAATCTGGAAAGTAACTATGCAGACATCAATTAGCGCAGTGAAAGAACCATCCTGGCCCCTAAAAATGTAGCTGTCAGTGCTATCAATGACCAGCTCATAAGTTGAATTCCAGGTGAGGAGCGCATCTACAAATTGATTGACCGGACCTGTGCCCCCCCCCCCCCCCCAAGACATTATCAGTTACCCTATCGAGTTTCTCAACTCATTGGAGCCAGCAGGGTTTTCCACCTCACATTCTTAGGCTAAGGGTTGGATGCCCACTTATGCTAATCAGAAACTTGCTTCCTCCTAAACAGTGCAACGGGACCTGCTTAGTAGGTAAGTCCCTGATGCCCCACTTGATTGAGGCCAGCATTGTTACAGAGTGCGGGAGGGGTGAAAATGTTTTCATTTCAAGAATACACCTTTATCCCTCGGGATCAGACATGCCATTTCACTTCTGCAGATCGCAGTTCCTGGTGAGACCATGCTTTGCCATGTCCATCAACAAATCCCAAGGCCAAACACTATCGGTGGCAGGCATCCATTTGTGGGAGCCATGCTTTTCACATGGGCAACTTTATGTGGCTTGCTCCCATGTGGGTAGTAGAAACGCTCTTTTTGTGTATGCTCCTCAGGGCAGAACACGCAATGTTGTCTATAGCGAAGTTTTATAGAAAGATGTCATTGCAGCCGATGTGGTTATAAACAGTGATCCGAAAGCATTGGCCAGACATATTCTCAAACCATGGCAACATGACTTATGGACTCTTCCTCTTTTTTATTGGACAATGCTGACTTCTCCAACAACAATGCTCACTTGGCTGATATCAGTGATTGGCTAAGTTGCTCATAAAGTTAACCTAGAGGGAAAGGCCCCTTATTTTTTGGTTAAGGCTGTAGTAAGTTTTCCTAAGTTGCTCCAATCCAGATCCCCAATACAAACCTTTAGATCAACCTTCTCCTATGCAGATCTCTAATGCAAATTTAAAAAAAGCAGTCAATGAGTTGAAATAACTGATAAACTAATTCCTTATGGGATTTCACAAACAAATAGCCAGTAAACCATTTTCAGCCAAACCAATTTCAACGAATTTCACTCAAATCTGATGTCAATGTTACTTATTTTGGTTTGATATAAAGCACTTGATCACTTCATAATCCTAGCTTAATCCCGGGCAACGCTGGGCCATACTGCTAGTGTGTGTGTGTGTGTGTGTGTGTGTGTGTGTGTGTGTGTGTGTGTGTATATATATATATATATATATATATATATATATATATACTAGCAGTATAACCTGACCTTGTCCGGGTGTGACTTATTATGCCATCTACGATAAGTCTTGCTAGCTGAAAATCAACTAAAAAAGAAAGCCTTACAACGAAAAAGCCCTTATGATGTAAATATGTTCATAATTCAAAAGACGATGAAATTAATAGGGAAAGTCTGAAGGCTGTTTTGCGTAAAATTATTAAGCATACGTAAATTTCATCCATGTAATTGGCTATAGAAATGCTTGTGCAAAACAACTTTTTGCGCTGCCCTGATTATACATAGTAGGGTAATCCGTTTTCACAGGAGCTAGGATGGCAATTTGTGATGAAGCAATTGCTGGCGATCTGTTGCTAAACAGTTTTGCCAGAATTCTATCAGATTGGGCAGAAGGTGTTGATGCACCATTTTGCATTATGTTCACTGGAATGTGGTGAATTGCTGCAGTCTGTGGCTGTCATTTTAAACCGGTTGCTGTCTTTCCCCAGCAAACTCTCTTCTTTGGAGGCATAATCTATGTATATATTAAGCAGAACAACAAAAGTTATAACAGATGGCAGGGTCGGTACTTTTCACATATCTGTAATTTTTCAGATTAACACCCGCACGATTACCCAACCCTAATCCTAACACTAACCCTAACCCTGACCCTAAAAAATGTAACCGTAACATTAATCCTAAACCCTAACCCTGACCCTAAAACCCTAACCCTAACACCCTAGTGAAAATCGTGGTAAATTTACAAAACATTGACGAACATGAGTTATATTTTAATGAATGATTGTGTACTTGCACGTGTATGCGTTTGAGAGAGCGAGAGAGGAAGAGGTAGAGAGGGGGAGAGACAGGAATAGGGGTAGTTAAAAGTTTTTTGATGACTGCTTCTCTTCACTGCCTATTACTTCATTAGAAATCTAAGGATGCACATAAGCACATAATAGAGAAAAAATGAAACAAATATGGATGACTTGCTCCGAAACACCACCGAGTGAGGAACACTTCTCAAAAATAACCTGCAGTTGTTTCCTTCAAAATTCCTACATGCTTGAAATGTACATACATCAAGGTACATTTGTACAAAATTTCATGAAAAAATATTCATTTTCCTGAAAGTTAAGAGGAATTTAAGTGGAATTTCCGAATATTGTACCCCACCCCCTTCCAAAACACTTTCACCGAAAATTATGGAATCTACATAATAAATAATATATGCATAGAAAATTTCATTAAAATATTCATTTTTATGAAAGTTATGACCTTCCAAAGTTGGGGGATACAACTCTGTAGTTATGCCATCAATGTTTTGTAAATATACCACGATGTGAATGATTGTGTTTACTTGCACGTGTATACATTTGAGAGAGCGAGAGAGGAAGAGGAGGAGAAATGGATAGAGATTGAGAGCAATGTGTATGTTGTTGTCACAGGTCATGTATGTGTAGTTGTGTGTGTTTTTACGTATCTATGTTATGAAAAATAGGTAAAGAATACTGAGATGAAAGTTTAATCTATGACGTTGTATGTATCACTTTCTCTCTCTCTCCCTCTCCCTCTTTTACTCTTACTCTCTATATTTTTATGTTGAGCGCGTGTGTAAGAATGGCGTTCCAGGTAGAAGGGATGAAATATAAAAGTTGCTAGAAACAACAGCCAAATCTCCCTTAAATCACACAAAGTAAACGGAATTTTAAAAATCTAATTACTGCACTGGAAAGTTCACATCGAGAAAATTCCATTGATGTAAAAATTTTTACGAAAAAGTGGAAAATGTGGATTTCTATAAACTTTCAAAAAGGCTTCACACAGACACACAACTTCAGATTTATATATTAAGATATATATATATATATATATATATATATATATAAACAATATATGAGTATATGCATATATATGTACATGTATGTACATACCTTCATCTACATGTACATATAGATACATAACTGGGTACATGACATGGCAAAAGAACATGGACAAAATGATAAACAAGGTACAACAAACAAGCAAGCCACATAGAAACATCTCCTTCATCAGCTGCCACCATTAAAACACCGGTGTTTATGCTCACATGCACACACAAACACATCAGGTGCAGTCCCAGGAATTTTTCAAAGGAGGGCACAAGGTCAGAAAGGAATACAATTCCAGGAGAAAAGGGTGTAATATTTAGAAGGGTGCACTTGTTTTCTTAAGGGGTTATGTGCCCCTCAGCACCCACCCCCACCCCACTCCACCCTTGGGATCGCCCCTGCACATGCACACATAACTTTTCTGATCTAGTTTGCCCTTAAAGCCTGTTCTTCTGTTGCTAAAAATAATCCCTCTCTTTTTTTATTTCAATACTCCTTTCTGAAACCAAATCTTGACATTCCTCATCTCTCTAGTACTTTGAAAAATTCTAAAAAGAAATTCTTTCCTTCTAAGTTTGTCATCCTTTTTCCGCTTTTTCTATTTTTATTTTAACTGCATAGATTTTACTAGTTCTGTAAATAACCATTTCTTTTACTGCCATAAAGAATTTTTTTCTCTTCAAGATAGAATCTAAAAACCTTTCCAGTGTAAGTCATCCACATCCAGTTGGGGAGAGCATGCTTCTGTGCATTGAGAGCTGCTTTCAGCCACTCAGTAATTCCTGCTCTATATCGTTTAGTGACACTGCTTTCAAGTTGATTGTTTCTATTATTATCTATTTGCCAAGTCGATGGTGAAGATGGCTCAAGGTTGCATTAACATTCCTCTTACCATGCTCTCTTGTCAAAAAGTGGGTGATAGTGGTGAAAATGGCATGAGTGAATGGGTTTACTCTAAGTATCTACCTGCAGATCAATGAAGGACCTTTGAGTGAGGGCACTTGCATTTGTTAATCAGGGTAATCTTAGATCTGTGGGGTTCTTTTATTGGCTTTAGTTAGTCCTCTTGTATCAAGAGGAACATTACTTTGCTATTCTTTTCTGCTTTTACTTATTTCAGCCATTAGACTGCAATCATGCTGGAGAACTGCCTTGAAGGGTTTTACTGAAACAAATTAACCCCAGGACTTCTCTTATTTTATTTTTTAAAGCCAAGTACTTATTCTAACGTTCTCTTATGCTGAACTACTAAGTTACAGGGATACAAACATACCAACACCAGATGTCAAATGGTGATTGGGGATGGTGGACAAAGACACATACATACATCATCATCCTTGTTTAATGTCCGCTTTCCATGCTGGGATGGTTTGACATGGAGCTGGCCATCTGGGAGCGGTCCAAACTCCAATTAGCTGTTGTGACATGGTTTCTACAGCTGGATGCCCTTCCTAATGCCAACTGCTTTTTAAGAGTGCTTTTTATGAGTCACCAGCACAGGTGCCTGTTATGCAACACCGGCATCAGCCACAACTGCAATTTCATTTGGCTTGATGGGTCTTCTCAAGCACAGCATATTGCCAAAGGTTTTTGTCACTTATTATTGCCTCTGTAAGGACCAATGTTGAAAGATCATGCTTCACTACCTCATCCCATGACTTCCTGGGTCTGTCCTTTCCACAGGTTCCTTCCACCATTAGAGATCGACACTTCACACAGCTTTCCTCGTCCGTATTCATCACATTATCATACTGACACAGTCATCTCTTTTTCACACCGCATCTGATGACTCTTATGCTCAGTTTTCCTCCCAAGATGCTTACACTGTTGTACATGCACACTGACATTGCACATCTAGCAAAGCATACTAGCTTCTTATCTTCAAAGCCTATGCATATCCTCGGTGCTCATAGCCCATGTTTCACTGCTGTGTAGCATGGCTGTTCACAGACAGGCATTATACAATTTACCTTCCATTCCTACCAACAGAGGTAGGAGCTTTGCCCAGTCTATTATTCTAGGAGTTATGCTGTCAGAGCATCAACCTCCACTACTGACTTGGTCACCTAGTTAACAGAAGCTATCAACTATTTCTACCTTACACTCCTCACATTTTATGGAGTCTATTTTTCTGTACATTTTCAGTGCTTATATTACCTGTGCATGTTCCACACAAAACTATTCTCCCTCTTAACCTTCCTTTGATATTGCTACTTTCCTACTTACTAAGAGTTTGGTTTTTGCTAGAGATTCGGCCGGCTATAAGAGCAAAGTCATCATCATGGAGGATATATATGATATATATAACAGGCTTCTTTCAGTTTCTGCCTACCAAATCCACTCACAAATCTTTGGTCAGCCCAAGGCTATAGTAGAAGACACTTGCCCATGGTGCCATGCAGTGGGACTGAACCTGAACCATGTGGTTGGTAAGCATGCTACTTACCACACAGCCACTCCTGCACACGTGTGGTATGAAGGAAAAACAAAAATGAAGGAAAAAACAATTCCTTCAAAGGGGTGTGAAACATCCAATTCACTGGTATGGCAGTTGAATACCATAGAAGTCATCGTCATCATCTAACATCTGCTTTCCATGCTTGCATGGGTTGGACGGTTTGACTGAGAGCTGGCATGTCACAAGGCTGCACCAGTCTCCAATTTGATCTGGCAAAGTTTCTACTGCTGGATGTCCTTCCTAACGCCAACCACTCCAAGAGTGTGGTGGGTACTTTTATGTGCCACCGGCACAAGGGCCAGTCATGCAGTATTGGCATCGACCACACTTGAATGGTGCTTTTTATGTGCCACTGGCATGGAGCCAGTCAGCCAACACTGGCATCGACCGCACTCCAATGAAGCTCTTTATGTGCCACCGGCATGAGACCAGTCATGCAGCACTGGCATCGACCATGCTTGAATGGTGCTTTTTGCATGCCACTAGCATGGGTGCCAATTAGGCAGTACTGTCATCGGCCATGAATATGACTTCACTTGACTCAACAAGTCTTCACAAGTGCAGTTTATTGCTCAATGATTGAAGGATATTCTTAAATAGGCTGGTTATGCTGCACTGGCATAGGCCACAGTTACGGTCTCACTTGGCTTGTCAGGTCTTCTCAAGCACAGCATATTGCCAAAGGTCTCCGTCACTTGTCATCGCCTCTGTGAGGCCCAATGTTTGAAGGTCGTACTTCACCACCTCATCACAGGTCTTCCTGGTTCTACCTCTTCCACAGGGGTATAAATACAAATTACAAATAAATTAGATAGAGAAATACAATTGACAGTCTAACAGTTTATTACGTCTAGTACATATAAATCACTGTATGTGTGTGTATAATGACTAACGCATACATTTCCACAATTCTCAATTGATTTTCTCCAACTTTACACACACATTACTTATATCTGAAAGGATGGTAAAGCTATATAACATTTTGTCCAGAGCTCCTGCATAAATTGACATAGTTTTTTTGTATGTAGGGTCTTCCTTACTTTTTTAATCTTTCTGTAAAAGTGAAAGGATTTTATCTATTTTGACTCTCCACCTGCGTGGTGACCCAGTCAGGAAACAGGATTTGGAAGCTGTTATTTTGTTTTCATGTAAATAAATGTTAATTTAAAAGATTTATCCAAAAAATATTATTTAGCTGTTATTTTAAGCACAACACATGTTATGTCTCTGTTAATTTTCTTTCATGTAAATAAATGTTTATCTTAATTTAAAAGATTTATCCAAATTCGTCATATGTACACAGTTTTTTTGTATGTAGGGTCTTCCATACTTTTTTAATCTGTATGTTTGTATATTGGCATTAGAGAATATTTTTTAGTGGTTATCACATTATTTTGATTTATTATTTATTTATATCTTGTAATTCTGATTTATTACTTTCTATATTGGTGTGTATAGTTTGAGTTTTGATTAGAGAATATTATAAAAGTGAAAGGATTTTGTCTATTTATTTTAACTGTTTTCCATACTTTTCTAATCTATATAGTAGCATATTTGCATTACAGAATATTTTTTGTTTTCACATTTTTTGATTTTTGATTTGTATATTTTTTTTATTTATCTGTTGTAATTGTGCATTATTACTTTCTACATTGTTTTATATGTGTATTGCTGTATACTGTTTGAGTTTTGGTTAGAGAATATTATAAAAGTGAAAGGATTTTGTGTATTTATATATTTCAACTGTCCACCTGCTATGGTGATTAAATTGACTAGGAACACTGTATGCAATGAATATCCAATACCAAACAATCTTAATCTCCATATTTAAGCTGCATTAAACTTTGGCAAGCTTACCTTTACCTATTCTGAGTTACTTGAAAGGTGATGTTCCCTTCTCTCTCTTTTATTTGTTAATACCTTTGTTTACCTACCAATGCGTTGTTTCACTTCAAGGATGCTTATTTACCCATCCATTATGATATTTCAACATTTGTCCATTGTTTCAACTATATTTTAGCATTGTCATTCTAGCCTTTTTTAAACAATCACATATGATTCGTCCCAATGAATCAACCTTTAATGAGAGTTCTTCTCCCCCTAGCAAAAGCTGTACATATCTTTCAAAAAGCTCCATACCAATTTCACTTTATGCGACAGTTGCTGTTACATTATGTGCAGGCTATGCGGGAAAACAGAATAAAGGGGCTTTTGTTAGCTTATAATAGAATTGATAATCACTTGGTACACTAAATCCCATTTTCCTTTTCTAGATAATACAAGCATGCCACCTAAAAAGAGAGCACACATTGGCAGAAAGTCTTCTGCAGTGACAAGGCAGTAGTCTAGCAGGCTAAGAAAACTGAGGACCAGAGGTTCTTTAGGCTGTTGAAAGAACTGCCACTGCTACAGCTGTAACTACTCCAGAGCACTGAGTGTGCGTTGCTGACGCAAGGGCCATAGAAACCCCACAAAAGAATGTTGTCTCTCAGGCATGCAATGCTGCATCCACTTCTGCCACAAGGGCCAAAGAAGCTCCAGAAGAGAGTGCTATCTGTCAGGCATGCTACACTGCATCCATTTCTTCTACAATGTTGGCAGATGACGATAACCATTGGATGATGAGACTTCAGTCTAATGTTCATCGGAAGGCTCTTGCTCATGGCTGTTGGAAGCCACCAAGTAGTCAATGGGCATCAAAGGCGCTCAACTATGATCCTGCCAAGGATTACACCACTCTCGGGAATATGTTTATATGTCCAGTTTGCAAGGCCTTCAAGTGGATTGGAGAATCTAGTGGCATATGCTGTTCAAACAGAAAGGTTGTCTTGCCTGACCTGCAAAACACTCCTCAGCTTTTGCTCTCTTTACTCCTTGGTCAACACTCTCTTCGCAGCAATTTATTCAGAAAATTCGCCGTTATAACTCTGCCTTCCAAGTAACAAGTTTCAGTCACAAACCCATTCATGAAGACTCCTATATGCCAACATTCAAAATTCAGGGCCAAACCTATCATAGGATAGGCTCTATTCTTCCTGTCAACAATGCTGAACACCAATTCCTTCAAATTTGCTTCATGGGAGATACCATTGATGAAACAGCTCACCGAGCTCAGGTGCCACCTGTAACGAAGTGAAGAAAATACCACCAGAGCAACTTAAAACCATCCAAAAGACGGGTGCATTTGCTAGTTATAGTATAATATAATCTAGTGTATATAAATCACAGTATGTGTGTATATATTGACTTAAGCATAAGTATAGAACTATATTATCACCCTCAAATTTAAGAAAGAAACACTCATAACTTTTTTTCTTTTAAAATTTCATTGCATAAGATTGATATCATGAAATTCCTCGAATGGAGCTCTATCATTTAAGCTTAATTAAAATCTAGTTTGATTTTAAAATAGAAAACTTAATTATACTTAAATCCAATTCTTTATCTTGTATATTTTTTCATGATATTTAACTTTACAAATTTTTGTTGCATGGGATCAAAAGTAAGAAATTCTTCATGCTTTCTTTCATCATTGAAGCTAAGATAAATATATTTTGCTTTAGAAATAAAAAAAGTTATTTAGATCTAAACTTGATTCGAGGTGTTATTTACTTTCTTGTAACGTTGCTACAAATTTTGATGTAAGCTTTTTCCTACTGGACCAAATCTCAATTTTTTCTAATGCCAAAATATAGCTAGGAACCAGTCCTCTTTAAAAATGGTAACAATTTTCAATTTGGTTAAGAACTGAATTAGGGATAAGTTCTGAAAGATGCTGCATGTGAGTAAATTGCAACCTTAAGAATATTATTCAACTACTACCATAGTTGAATGATTTACAATTATTCAAAAATATATAACTATGTATAATAATTGTTGTAATCTACTTATTCATATCTACACAAACACAATTCCCAGAATGACTACTAAAAGTAGCTATATAAAAAAAGCCAGAAATATGTACTTGGACATAAGTGGTTTCAATCACTATATAGCATTATATAAAATTATTCTTGTATAATTATTATTATTATTATAAAATTAAATCAATTTATTTATAAATGTATATTCATTTAGTGTAACAAAAAGAGCTTATATATATATATATATACATATATATATATATATATGTATATGAATATACATGTATTGGTATATGTATTAATTTTTGTGTTTATATGTGTATATATATGTATGTCCATGTATTTATTTCTACATATGTATGTATGTATATCTGTAAATCTATGTAAACATATAAAAAAGATATATATATATAGTTGAAATTTACAGAGAAACAAAAGACGAAGACAGGTGTATTAGCTTGATGCCTAGACCCCACACGTACACATATAACACTAGGTCAAAAGCTAAAACAGCAAAACCAGCTAACAACAACAGGCCATGCTACTCCCCTCCATTCTCCAAAAATATAGATAGCACTACCTCTAAACACCAAAAAAAAAATAGTAGTAGATGCTCTTTTCTATGGCATACACCCCCTTCTCGCTTAATGTTAAGAACTTAGCTAAATCCTTCTTTAATAGATTCACCCTAAAGCTATCTTATTCCACCCCACCCAAATTCAAATCTATCATAGCAGCCTCTGATAAACAAAATTTTTCTCTTTACTTTCAAAACTCACACTACAACAACTCTAAATACACAAGCACCCAACATGTACACAGCTCCAACATTGAACCCCATATGTTAGACCACAACCATAACCCAACTGATCCTACTTACACTACCCGGAAAACTATCACAACTTCCACCACCCTTACAGATAGAATAATTAACAACAGCAATAGCAATGATAACAATAGCAGTAATAATAACATTAATAATACTAATAACTTAGACCTTTCTACCCCCTTCTCTAACCTCTCCTCTGATAGTATTACCTCCTCTATTCCTGAAGATAACCCCCAAAATACACCCATTTGTAACTGCTGTCCTGGGTCCATCTGCCCTCTACAAACCCATTGTAGAAGATCTAATGTAATTTATAAATGTACCATCCTCAATACATTACACAATTCTACAGCCATATATATATAGGGTCAACTATAGATTTTAAACAACGATATGCCGCTCATCTCAATTCTTTTAGATACAAGAAGCACAGTAAATCCACAACACTCACTGGTCACATACATCATCTCAAAAATAGAAATATTCACTACACTTTGTCATGGTCCATAATAGATTCAGGACTTCCATACCAAGGTCAACGCTTAGCCTGTAAATTATGCCTTAAAGAGGCATTCCACATATTAAAACACAACACCTCAACACTACTAAGAAAATATAATGAGGCCCTGCAACCAATGCTTTTTTCATTCCTTCAAATTTTACCACAAATCTAAATGCAACCTAAATGACCACACACTATATATTCACAACACCCCATAAGTAATCCCCAACAACCCTACCTTTCTCCATTTTAAATTAAAATTTTTAACTAACTCTCCCATCTTACTTTGGAGATCACAATCATTTAATGATACATATATAAACATGCAAGCAGATAGATGTGGGTGTGTATGAATGTATGTACAGGTATTTTATGTATGTATTTGTATGTGGGTATATGTAAATATATATTATGTGTGTGTGTGTGTATGTGTATATACACATGTGCGTATGTATGCGTGCATGCATTTATATACATAAATATAAATGAGTGTATGTATATGTATACGTAAGTACCTGTATGCATGCATGCATGTGACTGTAAATGTATGTGCAACTGTGTGCACGTATGCATGGATGTGCATGCATATGCATGTACAAATACATCTATGGATGCATGTGAGCATGCATGTGTATGTATATGTATATATATGTGTTTGTGCATGTATATGTATACATATTTGCAAATATACATCCTTTCCTCCTATTCCTACCTATCACTAACCTATCACACATCTATTTATAGTAAATTGACACCCTTGTATTCTTCCCACCACCTCAAATTTTACTACTAAAACTACTACTCACTTTGGTATCACCCCATCCTTACCTTTTCTCTACCCATCCCTTAATGCAGCTCTGTCATATCACCCCTACTTGCATATCTCACATTCTTTTACTCCTTACCTTCTCATCTCTTCCTCTCCCTCCCCCACACCTCTCCCATCCTCCTATCACATCTTGACCACTAACTAACTCTCCCTCTCTTACTTCCTTCACCCTTTCTTCATTTTATTTTTTCACAGTTTTCTTGCTCTCAATTTCTCTTCCTGTTTTTGATTTGACCTGTCTCCTCTTTCTAATCCTGCACATCTCTCCTTCCTCCATCTGTCTATAAATACTACCAATACATTCTCAAATTTTCATTCACACCACAAAACCCTTTTGAACAAGCAACACTGATTCCATGGCTCCATGCTTTGAAATGACTAAGTATGAACTGCTATTGGACCTTACATACCATATACAGGAAACTTTTTTTCCTCAAATAATGGCACTGCAACTACAATATCTTTATATATTTATTTCTACTTTCATTCTCTTATTTCCCTTTATACTCCCTATCTTTTCTACTATAATTTGAACTCAAATATTTTCTCACACTGTCTCTGATGAAGGGATATCCATAATATACCAGAAATGGCTGTAAGACTGTTTCATTATAAATGTCCTGAAAACTCCTCACAGCCTTGGATTTGTTATCTATATTCAGTCTTTTATATATATATATATATATATATATATATATATATATATATATATATATATATATATATATATATATATACATGTGTGTGTGTGTGTGTGTGTGTGCATTTATTTTGTATACATTTATTTCATAATGGATAAATAAAGTAATGAATACATCAATAAATATACCTAAATCTATAATTTGATAACATTACTTAACGAAATTTCATTGAGGCCTGATTATTTATTTATTCATTTATTATGATGAACAATGTACAAGTGCCTTATTCTAACTGAAATTTATTACTTGAGGAAAAATAAGTTTTATTTTATACTGAATCCCTTGTAAGTTTCTTGTATTGAGACGAAAGGTTTGTTAGTCTAAATTTTAAATGGTATAATAATGTGGACATATAAGAAAAAAATTTTTAATGGATTAATTCAAAATATTTTGTATTGAGTTCTAGTGAAGATATTTGTATTGACAGTGGTGTGTGTCATTATATTGATAGTTAAATATTTATCATTAATCCTAAGCAGACTATCTTCGTTATATTAAATGATTATACATTTATAAATAAATTGATTTAATTTATAAATTGGTTAAATTATCTTATCTTATATTTCATAGTGTATTTTATTATAATGTAATAAATTGTTAGATTGTCAATTGTATTTCGCTATTTAATTTATTATTTTTATATATATATGTATAAAATTCTTTGTCTGTCTGTCCCCTATGCATTCTCAAATGGCTCAACCAAATCAAATCAAATTTTAGAAGATAATAGTATCAGACCCCATGAGTGTCAACATGTAATTTTTTTTGTCATTTAGAATAAAACAATATAACATTGGCACTGGTTCGGTATTATATGTTAAAAGTGAAAGAATAACATCTGTATTGTAATGTGATATAATAGTTTCACTTTTATTCTTTCACTCTTAATCCTGATATGATAAGGCTATAATATTGTTTCACTTTCATTCTTTCACTTGTAATTTTTATGTGATCATCAATATTCTCTGACATTGGCAGCCTGAGTTTTTGCTGTTTTAAGGTGCCCAATTCTATCTCATTATCAAAATTACTAATCTTTCACCCTGGTGCATGGCAATGTTAAACCCTTTCGTTAAATTATGTTAACCTAAATCCCAAAATTCCATCTCCTCGTGTTCTATCTTCGAGCATCCTAACTCTGGTCAGTCTTTCTCTATCACTCTTTATCTCTCTCGATAACCACTTGCTTCTTCCAACAGTTTACCTCTGCTCCCCCACCCCACCCTATATAAACTAGCAAATTCAGATTCCCCTACCTCACATTTTAACACCTTGCCAAATGGATTAGAAAACCAGAAGATCTTCAGATAAGCACCCTTGTTTTTCAACCTAGCACACATCTAAACTTCTTTTTTCAGTGCAGATCATAATTACCTTATTATTTCATTTCATTATCTTTCTATGTAAACACAGTTTCGTCTTCCATGCTGTATGTTTAGAGAAGAAAAAAACTTAAGATCCCTTCACTCGATTCAACTCTCCCTCTCTTTCATGCTCATTTATTATTGTCATTTATTCATTCATTTATCTAATTTTGTCACAGTTTGGCTGACCAAAAATTCTTGGTAATCGCTACATTCTCAGAGTTGTTGGAGTTAGGAAGGTCATCCAGCTGTAGAAACTTTACCATAACAGACTGGAGCCTGGTGCAGCCTTGTGACTTGGCAGCATGGAAAGCAGACATTAAACGACGATGATGATGATGATGAGCACAAAGATCATTTTATTCCTATTATATTTGAAATAAACGAATAATTTACATCCTAATGTGAACAACATTTCGCATTGTCAACTTTCCGTCTTTTTGGCCACCTCAGCAGAATGGTGTGACAGAGAGTCTCCAGAGAGAAGCGAGATGAGACTTTCTCAATATCAGGAAAGGCATACTGCAGCACATCAGATTCAGTCTCAACAGAGAAGGGTGATGAGACTTTCCCAAAATCAGCAAATGCCTGCTGCAGCACTTAATGCTGGATCATTAAAACAATGTTCTAATGATTAGACAGTGGTCCAATGGAATAGCTCTTGGAAACAAAGTACATACAAATTTGTCCTTCACAAGTCTTGGAGCTGCTTTCAGATATGATCCATCCTATTTTTATAAAAATGATAATTTTGTCCAAATTGGTGTGCTAAACTCAAATGATCACTTCTGCAAAGCTTTAAAATTTCCAAATAAAACTAATAGCATGCTCTGCTCAGGCAGTAAAGTAAGATTACCAGCACTACCAATTCCTCCTAAACCTCTTATGGATCTTTTGGAAGGTACTTTCATCCAGTCAAAGGATTTTCTGAACAATATCAGACAATACAACTCTGCATTTCAAATGACATCGTTTGGTGCATCTAAGAAGATAGTTGAACATGGATTTATGCTACTGTTCAAAGTTCAAGGGCACGTCTATCACCTCATTGATTCCCTGTTACCCACAGTTGCTCCAAATTTACTTTATGAGTTATGTAGGACAATAAACCCGAAGGAGGTGTCAAAACTTCAGACAATGCTGTATTAGATGCAGCACCAACTACCGCAAAGGAGAGTATATCTACTGACAGATTTTCGGTGCGTTCAAAAATCACATAACTCCCATCCCCTGATTTTCCATGACAGGTTAGAGCCTGGAATACCCCAAACAGATGCATAACATATCACTTAGTCAAATTAGCCCATCATTTACTCCATAAATGTTTTGTCATCAATGTTGCACTTACCCTATCGCCTGTTTCAATGTAACTGTAATGTATATACAAACTATGCCGTTTTAATCCCAAGCAATGCTAGGTATCTCTGCTAGTATATATATATATATATATATATATATATATATATATATATATATATATATATATATATATATATATATATATATATATACACATACATATATATGTATACAAATATTAAATGAAATGGAGGAATACATTTGATAAACTAACAATTTATTTACATTATAATATAATCTATAATATATAAAACAGAGATGTCTGTGTATTCGCTTTTCACGTGAAATCGACTTCACCAAATGCTTCCATACTTGTGATGCATGAATAATTTGACCTTAGGCTCTTCATTTGATTTTTTTAATTAAAAATAAATAATATTGCTTTATATTTAAGATTCACTTCTTTAAAAAGGTTCCTCAATGTCAACTTCTGGTATTGATGTAACAACGCCAAAAAGCTTCATTTCATGTTTATTTCATTCATTATTCGCAATATTCTCTTTCACCCCCCTCTCTCTCTCACAACACACATGCGCGCGTGCATACACACATGTGTCTTTGTAAATATGTTTGTATATATTTATGTATGTGTGTGTTTGTAAGAGACAGAGTGTGAGTGAGTCAAGGGGTGTGTTGTCATATGCATACATCCAAAGATGTATGCATATTTATGCATGTACGTATACATGACAACAAACCTCTCTCTCTCACTCACACTCTGTCTCTTACAAACACACACATACATAAATGTATACAAACATATTTACAAAGACACACGTGGGGGTTCCACAATCGCCATTTATTTCAATTACTCTTGTGAGGATATTCACGTAAATCATTTTTTTCATTTAATCCCCATTTTAATTTTCGTAAAAGTTTCCAAGTACCAATGAGGCTTTTTGGCACATCTTCAATTTTCCCCATTCATGAGAGGCGCTCAGCCATCATTCATCTGAGAGTCCATCTACAGAATGTCCTCAAATTTCTATACAGCATATTTTGCCTTTTTTTCTTCAAGTATATACTTTTCTTCAAGTATATAAGCAACAATTTCATTCCCGAGCAACGCCAGGTGCCTCTGCTAGTATACTATAAAAATATGAAATTACATAAATTTAAAAAAAAAACATATATTTCATTCCTGAGCAACGCCTGGTGCCTCTGCTAGTATACTATAAAAATATGAAATTACATAAATTTTAAAAAGAACATATAAAGTCAACAATTTGTTTTGACTTATATACATTAGTTGATTTATGAAAAATTCCTATCTATGTATACAAGCCTCTTCAGGGCTTTGGTTCAAAAAGACAGACGAAATTCCTTGTAAAGGACTGCCAAAGTGCCAAAAAGTACTGATTTAAAACATCTATGTTTAGAAGCGTGAGCGTTGATAATTCAAATACATAAGTACAATAAAAGAACGACAAAATTCAAATGGATAAAATGATTAAGTAAAGAGTAATTAAGTAAAGTAGCCGAGTTTACGTATTTAGGAAGTAAGATAATGTTCTCAGGCGGCACCGACGAAGATATTAAGACGAGAATAAGTAAGGCAAGGACCGCTTTTCACCTGTTAAAAAAGTATGGAGCACAAGTGTAGTTTCAATAAAGAACAAAATAAGAATTTTTAACACTAACGTAAAAGCGGTGTTATTGTATGGGACTGAGACATGGAGAACAACAGTTAAGTCAAATAAGCAAATACAATCATTCATCAACAGGTGCTTGCTTAGTATACTTAAAATTAGATGGCCCGAACACATAAGCAATGTGGAGCTGTGGCAAAGAACGAACCAAGTTCTGATTAGAGAACAAATATTTAAGAAAAAGTGGAAGTGGATTGGTAGCACAATTAGAAAGGACACACCAAATGAACTGAAAAGTGCGTTACAGTGGAATCCGGATGGATATAGAAAGAGGGGTAGGCCTAAGAACTCGTAGCATAGATCAACATAAAAGAAACTAGAGAAAGGGGGACATTCATGGCAGAGTATAAGTACAGAAGCGAGAAATTATGCGACATGGAATTCAATTATAAGTGGCCTATACTCCGCGTTGGAGGGTTAAAGGCAAGAAAAGAAAAAGAAAATTCACAACGGTCATAGAATCTTTTTATATATCTCCAATAGTTTATCAGAGGGAAAAACTCTCTAAATAAAATAAACAAAAACATAGACTTATGATAATTATAGACTATATTATAAAATAAACTATAAAAAAAAAATATCATTTTACTAAGTTTTTCAGAAGGAACGAAATTAGAGCAAGGCATTAGTTATATTCTGCTATAAATAATCTTATATATACAAGCTTGAAAGTACACCATATTATAAACCATATTAAATGAAATAGGTGCTACAATGAATACATATATGTATGGTTATTTAAAATGATATATATAATAATTGTTCTAGTTTCATCATCATCATCATTGTTTAACGTCCGTTTTCCATGCTAGCATGGGTTGGACGATTTGACTGAGGACTGGTAAACCAGATAGCTTCACCAGGCTCCAATCTGATTTGGTAGAGTTTCTACAGCTGGAAGTCCTTCCTAACGCCAACTAATCCGAGAGTGTAGTGGGTGCTTTTACGTGCCACTGGCACGAAGGCCAGTCAGGCGGTACTGGCAATGGTCACGCTCAAAATGGTGTATTTTTCATGCCACCTGCACAGGAGCCAGTCCAGCGGTACTGGCAACGATCTCGCTCGAATGTCTTTACATGTGCCACCGGCACAAGTGCTAGAAAGGTGATGCTGGGCACAGGTGCCATCACGATTTCACTTTCGCTTGCCCCAACAGGTCTTCGCAAGCCAAGTTTCGTGTCCAATGAAGGAGATGACGTTGGCATGGGTGCCAGTCGTCAAATTTAGTTCGATTTTATTTATTCGTATTTATATGAACAATATTCCTATTACAAAATACTAAATTACTATAGTAAAAGATGCTTGCCCAAGATGCCACGCAGTGGAACTGAACCCGAAACATGTGGTTTGTAAGCAGGCTACTTACCACACATTGACACCTCCGTCTATCATCATCATCATCATTGTTTAACGTCCGCTTTCCATGCTAGCATGGAAATCAATTGCCTACAGAAAAATAGCCTGAAATACGTACTTGCAATATAAAAATTTTTGATGACAATATGACATTATATAAAATTATTCCTGTATTATTATTATCATCATCATTAATTGATAAATTCAATTTATATATTTATAAATGCATAATCATTTAGTATAATAAAGATAATGTACTTAAAATTTATTATTTAAATTTAACTACGAATATAATGATATATTTTACAGTCAGTACTAATATTTTCATTGCTACTTAATGTGAAATATTATAACTTAATCCACTAAAAAATTTTCAGATATCCACATTAATATACTATTTAAAATAACAAACCTTTAGTCACAAAAACTTACAAACTATTCCGTATAAAAACAAATATATATTTTGCCTCAACCAATAAAACATTCAGTTAGAATAAGAAACTTATAAATCATTCAGTATAATAATAAATAACAAGGCTTCAATGCAATTATGTTAAGTAATGCTACCACTTTATATATTTAGGGAGATTTATTGATACGTCCTTTACATGAGTTGAAATTAAATACACACACACACACACACACACACACACACACACACACACATACACATATACATACATATATGTATACACAGATACACGCATCTATACATACATAAAAATATATACACAGACATGTGCACATTCACACACACAGATATATATATGTATGTACTCATATGCATACACACACACACACACACACATATATATATATATACCCATATGTATATATATATATATATATATAGCAATTAGAAAATGGGGGATAATATGGTGTACCCAACGACTTGCAGACAGTGTATTCCGTTGAATTCATTAACTTATTTTGTAACTAAAATGACAAAAAACCACAAAATACAAATGTTTATAACAAACCATGTTATATTGACAATCGGGTTTACAAATATAAAGTACGTTAGGAATTTGAGAATAAACATAAGCTTACAGCTGTTTCGGCCTAGTGTTGGCATGCCCCATTCTATCCGAATAGCTCCTGCCGGAGTCTCTTCAGAGATTCACAAAAAGTTCCACACAAATATACAGTAAGAAATAATAACAAAAATAAAATAAAAATAAAAATAGGAGTACAGTAAGAATAAAATAAATAGATAAATTTACAAGACTATGCTTGAAATAACCAATTATAAACACCATTGGAACTCACACACAAGGTACAAGAAACTTATATATACACCATTCTGCTTAAATAATGGAACTGCAAATACAATTTCCTTATGTATCTCACGTCTGTTTTCATTCCTCTACTTCACTCTGTATTTCATATCTTCTCTATAATAACTATTGCCTGAACATTTTCTCACACCATCTCTGATGAAGGGATATATAAAATATTCCAGAAATAGCTGTAAGACCTCTTTATAAATGTTCTGAAAACTGCTCACAGCCTTGGCTTTTTTATCTCATTCTGTTAATTTTTATATACACACACACTTATATGTATATATATATATATATATACATATATACATATTGGAAGGTTTGGAGGGTGATGTACAGGAATTATATATTAGAAAATATATTTCAAATATTTGAAAACTCGACAAGAATAGGTGCAAGCGCTAATATTTATAAAATATGTGACATATTAATAAAAATCTGTAAATCTACAACCATCCAGATATCTGAGTACCTTATTATTTTTTCTAATATATATATATATATAAACGGCAATTTGCACGCCCTTCGGGCTATTTGAGTTTTTGCGGATGCCTTTCAGTCTCCGTAATGCAGCGCAGACATTCCAGCGCTTTATGGATACCATAACTAGGGGTTTACCTTTCGTGTATGCATACATCGACGATATATTGGTAGCAAGTAAATCCGAAGCCGAACATGAAAAGCATTTAGAGCAAGTATTCCAGCGGGTAAATGACTACGGCATCGTAATCAACACCAGTAAGTGTATTTTTGGTGTCTCGTCTCTACCTTTCCTTGGCCATATCATTGACAAGGACGGAATCCGGCCCCTACCCAAAAAGGTGGAGGTGATAGTCGATTTCCCCATTCCTACGTCACTTTGGAAGCTCCGCGAATATTTGGGTCTGATTAACTTCTTCCGGCATTTCCTACCACACTGCGCTGAGGTGGCTCAACCACTTACCGATGTACTGCGCAAGAAAACAAAGAAGAGACAGGCCATATCGTTAAGCGACGAAGAGCTGGCCTCTTTTAATAAACTAAAAGATATGCTAGCTAAGGCCATGATGCTAGTCTACCCCAAACCAGGTGCCCCACTCAGTTTACTAGTTGACGTGTCCATGTCCAGAGTCGGCGGTGTCCTTCAGCAGTTGGTTGATGGTGTTTGGTAGCCATTATCATTTTTCTCCAAGCGACTTCAACCTGCGGAGATGAAATATAGTACTTTTGGACATGAGCTACTGGCTGCGTATCTGTCTGTAAAACACTTCCGCCATATGTTAGAAGGATCCGTTTTCAGCATTTACACGGACCATAAGCCGCTGGTATATGCATTCAGGAAGAAACCCGACTGCCATTCTCCTAGAAAAGTTTGTCACCTCGACTTCATCGCCCAATATTCCACAGATATTCGGCATATCAAAGGATCCAACAACACAGCAGCAGACGCGCTTTCACGCGTCCACCTTAACGCTCTGCACACCCCGGAGACAATCGATCTCAAGCTGATCGCGGCAGATCAGGAAAACAACGAAGAGCTTAGTAGGCTACGGAATTCCCTCAAATTCTAGTTGTTACTATTATCTTCTTCTACCTCTCATATATGGTGTGATACATCCACTGGCCACGAACATCCTTACGTCCCCGAACAACACCGACGAAGTGTTTTCACTGCCCTTCACTGTCTATCACATCCCGGCATTCGTGCCACACAGAAGATAATAAGAACTCGTTTTGTGTGGACGAACATTAACAAGGACATTCGCGCTTGGGTTGAGAGTTGCGCTGCCTGCCAAAAGGTGAAAATACAGCGACATGTAAAATCACCTCTCGGCACTTTCACAACACCGGATGCACGTTTTCAACACATCCATTTCCTCCAGTTCCTCCAAGGGATATTCCTGATCCCACATTTTATGTACATCGTCTCCGTGCACATATATCCCATCTCTCACTTAACGCACCCCGTTCGCAGAAAACCAACACTTCTGTTCCCTCGGACATTAACCAATGGACGCACGTTTTTATCCGGAATGATGGAATACCATCGCAAATCCGTCCACCGTATTCTGGACCCTACAGAGTACTACAAAGAAGGGAAAAATACTTTGTCGTCGACATAAATGGCAAGCCAAATACTATTAGTATTGATCGACTTAAGAAAGCTATCATCGAACCCGAATTCTCTGCATCATCGTCCACTCTGAACCAAACCGACACAGTCTCATCAACACCTCCCGCAAGTACTACGTCTTCACAGTACCCTCAAACAAGAAGCCTGCAAAGAGTCCACTGGCCAGCGAAATACATACAAGTTTGCTATTTCAAAAAGATTCTAGGTCAGTGATTTACAGGCACCAATGCTTCAATATCCACATGAACAGCTACAAAATTTATTTATATTTTTCTTTCCACTGAACTTCACAAGGACTATACCTGTAACACTTATATAGCATTAATTCAATTTTCTGTTTCTCATATTAAATTAAAATTCATCCTGCTTACATTCAATCAGACTCAAATGAACTGAACATTTTATTCATAAATTGAACATGTTATTCATGAACTGAACATTTTAGTCATGAACGGAACATTTATGCATAACCTGAACATTTATTCATAACCTGAATTTTTTTGTCTGCGTGCCTTCTCAATTTGATTCATATTTTGCATGTACTTTTTTTCGTTCACTTTGAAAAAGTATTGTTGCATACACACCCGCATGCACCTTTCCTCAGTGCTTGGCCTTGCACACGCATCTGCACATACGGTTCATAAACACACAAATGCTATCGCTGTCACATTCATGCACCGCACATGCCTATCTTGCTTGTTTTCCATGCTATCTGCGCCCTTGTAGACACAACTCATCTTTGTAAGACTCTATGTCGGTCACACATACACAGAGAAAGTTGTTTGTCCCTTACAATTCGCCAGCATGCCACACTTTTGTTCCTGCACGATCGAGGCTTATAATACCTCATGCACCGGCTGGTAACTTCAGCCTTACTGCATTAATCACTGGCATATTCAATACTGTACACTGTATTTGTAATCAATGCACTAGCATTAGCCTCAGCCTTGCAAGCCCTATTGCACGCATGCACATGCACCTCTGTTATGCATATCTACTACTTGCTTGTTTTGCAAAAGTCCTGCGTCAGCTCAATTCCAATCCCAACTCAAAGCACGTTGGATGTTCACATGCTCTGCGCTCATGTTTAGACATTAATTTCCTCCGTTAGACCCCTGTTTGGTCACGTAATTAACAGAGAAAATGATCTGTCTCGCTCATCACTTCAGCATGCTTACACTGTCGACCTTGCTAACTCAGCAATTAACCACGACAACAGCACCAGATGCATTTCACTTCGGGCATTTCACCTTCAAGGCATTTCACACACTGCAACCCTGCAGGAAGTTCTTTCATATCACGGATTGAGAATGCACTCACTCGCTCCCCTGAACTCAATTTTGAAACGTGCCACTGCACTCCTGTATACGCCCTCACGCGCACACACGCGCCCATTTGCTGTACTGCCCAGTCACTGACTGCACACATTTTAGCACGCA
>NC_142955.1:6716993-6769493 GCF_046866305.1 Octopus bimaculoides
GCCATGATAGACCAGATGATTGAAGGACACACTTGGCTGAATGGTACCCTGGGTAAGTTTCATAGATGGCTACATTCCTTTTTATTGTTGGTTTTTCTTTATTAATTTATCTCTTTCTTGTTACTGTTTGATCCAGAGTCTGTGCTATTGAAGCAGATCTATGAGGAAAAGCATTCTAGCCATGATTGTCTTGTCTTTTCAACCAGTTGTCCTTTGTTTTCAAAGACGGTAAAATGTGATTTGAGAAAGGTTTGACTATTGTTTCTACTATGCCCGACTATCATGTAGAGGACTTCTCACAAAGTTATATATATATATATAGTTTTAGGGAAAATAACCAATTTTCAAGAACTCATCGATGAAAATCCACTATCACATATAGAAAAATTATTATGGTTATTATTTTGATATTATGATATTTTTTAAATAATTTTTCTAATTGATTTTAATCAATTTAAATTTCTTTTCTATTTGAAAATTGGTTATGAAACACGTGTAATCTTTTTATATTTATCTTATGATATTTACTTTACTTTATATTATACTCATTTATTGTGCTTTCAATTATTAATTTTTCTATATGTGATAGTGGATTTTCATCGATGAGTTCTTGAAAATTGGTTATTTTCCCTAAAACTATATATATTTTATATATACTTTATCTATAAGTCTCAATTTAATTTTAATTTTTTATAAATTGATTTTAATTGAGTTTTTTACCTGTAATTTTGGATTTTGTCCCTAATAATATATATATATATATATATATATATATATATATATATCATACATATATACATCTTTTATCTTATATTTGTTTCGTCAACCCAGGGCACTGACTTGAAGAACTTTTAGTCAAACAAATTGACCTGAGTACTTATTTTTTGTTAAGCCTGGTACTTATTCTATTGGTCTCTTTTGATAAACCACTAAGTTACAGGGACATAAACACATCAACACCAGTTGTCAAACAGTGGTGGGGAACAAACACACACACATACATATACTATGGGTTTCTTTCAGTTTCTGTCTACCAAATCCACTCATGAGGTTTTGATCAGCCTGAGACTACAGTAGAAGACACTTGTCCAGTATGCCACACAGTGGAACTGAACCCAGAACCATGAGATTGGGATACAAGCTTATTACCATGCAGCCTCACCTGCCTTTGTCTCTGCTTCACATCCCCCACTTACATCCACCCTCTCTCCCAAATAACAAAACCCTCTCACTGTTTTCACCTCAGCACATAGCATTTTCACTGGTTCTGCCAGCCCTCCAGCTCCTTTCTCACATCTTCCACAAATAGAATCTGTTACCAGTCTTTGGGTCACCCTCTTCATTTTCATACGTCTACCATGAATCTATTTCTCACATCTCATACATAACACTGCATTTGCCATTACCCTCCTCCAACATACACCACATGGATCCACCTTACTCACTAACACTTCTCCTTCCACCCCACTCACCATCACCTTTGTCTTCACGAAGTTTACCTTCAAACACTTGCTTTCAAATGCCTCCTTCCATTTCCCGAACTCTCCCCTCAATCCCTCCATCGTCTCACTCATCAGAACAAGGTCATCTACATACAGTATCTCCATTATCAATCCCTCTCTCGCACTCTCCGTCACCACATCAACCACTGCTGCAAACAACAACTGTGACAACACAGATCCCTGATGCACACCAATTTTCATCACAAACTCCTCCGACAGCTCTAATCCAATTCCAACTCTTGTTGTTACCCCTTCATACAAACTCATAACTGCTCTTGTTATTACCTCTAGTACACCTCTCTTTCTCAATGCCTACTCAATCACCTTCCTTGGAAAACTATCAAATGCTTTCTCCAGATCAACGAAGCATATGTACAACTCTTCCTTATCTTGGTATTCTTCTTGCAATCTTGTTAATTTGGAAACTGCATGTATTGTCCCCTTTCCTGGCATAAAACCAAATTGCATCTCATCCACATCCACCATTTTCCAAATTCTCTTCTCCAACACCTTTTCCACAATCTTCATTGCATGCTCCAATAATTTCACTTCCCTATATGTCCCACAACTCATTCCATCCTCCTTTCCCTTGAAGATCAGTACCACCTCACTTAGTACACAACCATCTGGCATTCCTTTTCCATCCCACACACCCTGGCAGAGCTCCATCAACACAACAATCCCTCAGTGCCGCTGGACTGGCTCCTGTGCGGGTGGCATATAAAAAAACACCATTTGAGCGTGGCCGTTGCCAGCACTGTCTGACTGGCCCTCATGCCGGCGGCATGTAAAAGTACCCACTACACTCTCGGAGTGGTTGGCATTAAGAAGGGCATCCAGCTGTAGAAACTCTGCCAGATAAGATTTGAGCCTGGTGCAGCCATCTGGTTTGCCAGTCCTCAGTCAAATTGTCCAACCCATGCCAGCATGGAAAGCAGACGTTAAACAATGATGATGATGATACTTCTGATAGACCAACTTCCTTTCCTATTTTCATTTCCTTCATTGCCTCCACTACTTCTTCCCGACTAACCCTCTCCACTGGCCCCTTCACAGCAGCTTTCATCCTCTGATCCCATTCAATTGTTAATGATGTTAGGTTTGAAAGATTTAAATGAGTTAAGAAAATAAAAGACTTTAAAATCTACTAACTATTTAACAAATAATCAGACTAATATCGTGATTTTAAATAGGGGTTATATATATATGTATATATTATTTCATCATCATCATCATCATCATCGTTTAATGTCCGCTTTCCATGCTAGCATGGGTTGGATGATTTGACTGAGGACTGGTGAAACCAGATGGCTACACCAGGCTCCAATCTGATTTGGCAGAGTTTCTACAGCTGGATGCCCTTCCTAACGCCAACCACTCCAGGAGTGCAGTGGGTGCTTTTACGTGCCACCGGCACGAAGGCCAGTCAGGCGGTACTGGCAACGATCTCGCTCGAAAGTCCTTACATATGCCACAGACACAAGTACCAGAAAGGCGACGCTGGGCACAGGTGACATCACGATTTTGCTTCCGCTTTCACATAACACGCTGTCACTCCATCATTATAAAAATATTTGCCTTCCACTTCGATGGTTGCATGGTTTACATTTTTCTTTAACCCTACAATGGCAGAAATAATTTAAATAGTTATTAGAAGTGTTAGTTGTGTTTGTATTGTTGTTCATGTGTTGTTTAGATATATGTCTGGAATTTATGTTTGTTTGAATATTGATTATGTTCATAGTTGGAGGGGAGTTATTTCTATTTGTGCAATATGCATCAAATTTTACCTTATTAAAAGGTGATATATGTCGAAATAGGCTTTTGGTTACCAAAAATCCAATCCTCATTATTTTATTATTAATTATAGTTATATTATTAGAAGTGAAATGTTTATCTATGATAGAATGAATTACTCAGATAAGGTTAGTCATTATCTGCTTGCCATAAGGTAAGATAAGCCATATATTATTTTCCTTTTTATTCAGGCATTTCCCGTTGCTTTCATGTGTATCTTTTATATATGGAATATGTTTCTTACGTCTTAACCCTTTTGTTACTAACCCGGCCGTAGCTGGCCGAAAAATTTTTTGGTTCATAGCCAGCCGAGAGTACACATTGTTATTTAAATGTAAATTTGAACCCAAATCTCGTTAGTACATTCGTTTAAACACCTGATTTCACTTTGCAAACATTTGAGTTATTGTATCCGACATTGTTTGGCGTGATATTTGAAGATTTTTTTTCCACATTTTTTGCGGCGTTAATTTTTTCACCTTTGATGATGGAGAGGAGTTTCATGCTATCAAGCAGTGATTCCGAATTTGAAGGTTTTTCAACAGAAGATATGGAGATATTGAAGAAAAGAATGAATGAGCTACAAAAGTACGTGGTGAACAATAATGAATCGGATATTTCTGTATCTGAAACTGAAAGCAGCGATTCTGAAAGCAGCGATTCTGAAAGCAGCGACAGCGAGGATGATTTTACACCAGAATGGAGCAAAAAGATTTTTAAAATACTTTTATTAACAGTTTTTCTGAGGAGACAGGGTCTACCCATAGTCTTTCTCAGGAAGCGAAACCTTTAGACTTCTTTTTCATGCTTGTTTGAAATGATTACTGCAGAAACAAACCGTTACGCAGAATGTAAACAAGCCAGACAAAAAGATAACTTGTGGTTTCCTGCAACAGTAGATGAAATACGGGCATTTTTTGCCATAAATATTATTATGGGTATTAGACAGTTACCCAGAATAACAAATTACTGGAGCAATCAGGAACCTTTTGGCAATGAATATGTTTCCAGTATTATGACGCGAGTACGATTCGTGAAGCTGAACCAATATTTACATGTGAGAGACACTAGCAGTACCCCCAGTACGTGGAGAACCAAGCTTTGATCCCTTATTTAATATAAGACCCCTCATCGACTGCGTTCAAAATGCATATAAAACATTTTACAAGTCTGCGAAATACTTATCCGTTGATGAGGGCATGGTGGGGTATAAAGGAAGAGTACGCTTCCGACAGTATATGCCAGGAAAGCCCACACAATGGGGGATCAAAGTTTGGAAAATTTGTGAAGCAAATACTGGGTACTGCTGTGGATTTAGCTTTTATGCCGGGAAAAGAGACAATAATGTTAGTTAGCATGGCCTAGGGTACGATGTGGTCTGGAATTTATCACGTCCATACCATAACCAGAGCGGTCAAACTAAAGCGTTTGACCCGGTGACAAAAATAAAAGATATTAGTCTGATAGGTGTAAAACAACTCGCTGGGAACGAATATGAAGAAAAAAGTGCGCGCTCGCGAACGGGGTGGGTGGGAAAAGGGCTCACCGGAGCCAAGAAACAAGAGAAAAATAGTGTAATAGATGTAAAACAACTTGCTCTGAAAGAATATCAAGAACACACACACACATATATAACACTAGCTGTTTTTCCCGGTTTCACTCGGGCAGTGTGGTGGACTTGGTTAAAGGCTATTTCCTATGTATATTTTGAATAAAAAAAAGAACTAAAAATAAAAAAAAACAAAAATTCCAAAAACTAAAAAAAGTAAGAACAACCCAAAAACAATACGATGCTAAGGATTTTGCGGGTCGATATTGTAAAACTAACTTCACGTGTGTACCCATAGCCCCATGTAATCACAGAACCTTATTTGTGATATAACCTCGCCTTAAAAGAAAAATATATGGTAGTGCGGTTGTTGTATTGGCGACACAAGAATGTTTATTGAAACTGTTCAAGATCAATCATAGGTTGGACGTTCATGTACACTGATTAGAATTGTGAATTTCAATTATTGAAAACGCGTTCCCGGATGGATACAATTGTGCAGAGTCCGTTTGTCTCAATATGGAAAAGCTGTTTGAATGTCGACGTTTGAAGACATTTGTAACTGAAGTTTAAAAAAACATAGTAATTAGAAAGAGCGTAAGCTATAGCTTTTTTTTTTTAATGCACAAAAAATTAAAATTATTTTCTTTCTGTGCCTCTGATTAAAATTTTCGAAAAACAAACCCAGCCACATTACTTGGAAAAAAATAATCTTTATTGTACTGATTTTTCGTAAAATTTCGCGCATGGGAAAGGCAACAAAATCACCCCTCCCCACTTTGAATGGGATATTCCTATCTTAAAAAGTAATAATCGATTATCTCGGTAACCATGGGAGTTGGAGGGCAATAAAAATATCCTGAACATGAGCGGACCATGCTGCCGCTCTGTGCTGAATTTCATGCGATTCCACTGCACCGTTCTCGAGTGAATCTGCCGACACTCAATCAGTCAATCAGTCAATCAAGCAATCAAGAACACTGCAATTTATAGTATAGATTAGTCTAAATTCATGATTACTTTAGAATTTAATTGAAACTCATGAGGGGTGTATTTTGATCAGAAATATAGTAACGAAAGGGAAGGGTTTTTTAGTTTTTTTAGTTTTGTTCTTGTTTAGACTGTAGTTAGATTCATGTTGATTGTAATTCATATTTATATTATTGTTATAATTGCAATTCTTTTTCTTTTTATTTTTTAATGTTAATTTTTGGTTGATTTGTACTTATTATAATCAAGTCTTCATTCACCTGGTTGTTTATCTGGATTATCAGTATGTGGGTCAAATTTATTTTCTGTTTGTATCCTGCCTTAGCTAATGCTGAGTTAGAATAACCCTTATTTATATTAAAAATTTCTTGACTAGATGAAAGGTCAACTTTGAATTGGGTCTATGATATGGTGCATGGTTACCTGTGAGTAAATTAAGATTAATATCTAGAAAGTTTACTGGGCTATGCACATTTTCAACATAAATTTTAAGACCAAACCTATTGAAGAATTTAGGAAATTTTTTATTCTAATTTTCTATTATTAGTAGTTTTAGTACTAAATAATGCATCGTCCTGGTATAGGCCACCACCTATTTCTGGGAATTTACTATTAAATTTATGCAGTATATATATTGCTACAATATAGGTGAAACCAATCGAATCCATAGCTATGTTGAAGCAATCAGGTGTGTCCTTCCTAGCCCAGTATTTATTGTCAAATTTAATTAATGATTTACACGCTGTAAGTATTGGTACGAATGCCCGCACGCGAAGCACCTCGTTAACGAAGAGAGAACTTGCGCGCGTGCGAACGTCGACGCTCAGTGAGTCGGGATGCTCGCCACGGCCACCAATAAGCCCCGGCCGGAGCATGCAACGAAGAACAACAGGCAAAAGGAGGAGAGGAAGAAATAACACGGAGACCCTACGTTGAGTAGCAGAACTAACTTTTTCTTTTTACATCAAACATCAGAATAAAACATTACATCATCAATACATTGCATAACAATTCAAATTCAATAGCATATAACAATAGCGCATGCAACATAATCAAAGGTTTACAACTGTTCATGCCAATTCTTTTTTATCACAAATACCATAGCTCAATAGTGTTACTTTACCCCCTCCCAAAGCTGGGTCAGTTCAGTACAATTCCTCACTTGTTTTTCTGAACTTTTGGTGACCGGAAAGGGTCACCGATCACTCCTACGCTAAAAATAGCTGTACTTGTTCACAAGACTAAGGAAATACCATTATCCTCAACAACCAGAATACGGTTTCAAAACCCAGCTCGGGAGATAGGGATATAACATTAGTTTGTATTTTTGGTGGTCACATCAGTATATTAATTCCTGGCAAGACAAGTTAGTATGATGCTTACAAATTATGAGGGCACTATTTAATACTGTGGGGTTTATTGAGGAGTAGTAATCATTTATATTGACCTGGATAAATCTATGTCTATCCTTATTATCAAATCTATTGAACCAGCTGGTTACTTCCTTTGTATTAGACCACAGCTCTAATCTTAATTTATTCTTAAGTTGGACAATATATTTATCTAAAATCAATTTGCTTAATTTACCTTTGTCAGAGTTTGCTTAGCAAATAAGTCTTACTTATGGGTCAGTAAAGAAATTAGATTTGTGGTCCTTAAGAGATATTCTAGGTCTCAGGGGAACAAAAAATTCAGTCAATTCATCAATATTATATTCATACATAATTTTTTACACTCAAGATTAATATTTCTAAGTATATTCCTATTTACTATTTTATATTCTTTAGTTATTTCCTTCTGAATGAGATTATGGTATAAATCAATGTTCACATTGTATAGATTTTAAATCCAAGATAATGTTCCTTAATTTTCTCATGTGCTGGTTTCTAAGTGGGCACTTCTCAAATCTGATGTTCTTAACTGCATTCCAAATCTGGTCTTCGAAAGTATCAAGATGTCTATTATATGGGGGATGTTTCTTTGATTCAAGTAAGATTTATCCTCTGAATAAACTAGAGCCAATCTCGCTATGTTTTGAGAGTGAACAGCCATTTTGTCTTTTTCTACATCGGCCATTTTAATCCTCTGTAAACACTTAAAGCTACTCAGTGACGTTATCATGTGTGGGAAACAGCAACCAATTTGTTTCTTTGGCGTTAGGAAGGGCATCCAGCTGTAGAAACTCTGCCAAATTAGATTGGAGCCTGGTGTAGCCATCCGGTTGCACCAGTCCTCAGTCAAATCGTCCAACCCATGCTAGCATGGAAAGCGGACGTTAAACGATGATGATGATGATGATACGTTAGTTTTGGTCACCATTGTTGTTACTATTGCTCTTTTCATTGCTTTGTTGGGTCTTGTTGTTATTATTCATGTTCTTGTTCGTGTTAATGCCATCCTTCTTCTGCTTGTACTTTTTGCTTATACTGTCAGCCATTTTATTGAAGTAAACAATTCTACACTGTGATATCCTGATATCTCGACACAACAAGACATGTGGTTCGCTGACAGATATGTTATTTTGTCACCATAATGCATCGGATGTTGCAACATCACATGCTTGGTTGTGTTAGCTTTATTCATTTATTAATTTATTTACTTACTTGTTCGTTTATTTCATTTTTAGATTTTCTGAAACAACACTATTGTTAAATGAATTTGTATTGTTTGCTTCCTTGGCAATCATTATATATACCATTTAAGTTATTATCGTTATTGATAACATGATTTTCTGAAGTGACACCATTGTTAAATGAATCTGATGTCTGCTCACAGGAAAGATTTGGCTGCTATTTCCAGCACATCCAGCTTAAATTTCAGATGGATTCTTCGTGAAGAGAATGGTAACTGACAATGTGAACATTGGTGTGGTCTAACAAAGAATTTAGTGATGTACTTCACCTTAATGTTGACTTTAGACGTCTCATTTGAGAAGAGTTCGGAGATTAATAGTTATCAAGCTAAAGTGAGATGATTCTAAAAGATTGGCGTAGCTTTAAAAAGCTATTGTCAGCTTACAATTCATAAAAGAATACTTCAGTTATTTCTGGTTAATCTCGCTTTTAAACAACGTTTGTCAAATACATGTATGTGATGTATGCACACCTGTGAATATGTGAGAGAGAAAGGGAATCATATGTATATATACGTATGTACATACATACATACATACACACATACACACAAACACACACACACACACACACACGCATAAATGTATGATAAATATATATGCTTCATGATAGATCGCTAGCCCACTACACATTCTTTATTTTCTCTCCTTGTTTCTTTCTGTGTTCCTTTCTGTGGAAGAACGTAGGCTTGAAACGTTAAAGACTTTTTTACTTCCCGAGCATTAAACTAATACATTTGTTTGTTGTCTACACCACCTGTCTTCGTCTTTTGTTTTTTTGTGAATTCTCCCCCTATATATATATATATATATATATATATATATATATATATATATATATACAGGGGCAAACAGTTCATGAAAAATTAATTTGCGAAGATATCAATAATATTGGCAATTGCAGCCCCCCCCCCCCCCAAAAAAAAAATTAAATAGCTGAAGGATTAAAATTAATCAAAGGACATACTAAGTAAATTCTACCTGCTGGAAATAACAGTCTTATTTAAATCACCAAAATACACTAATGATAACTATAGAAATCAACCGAAGGCAAATCAGCTTAAGACAATCTCCTAACGTACATTTAAGTATTTGGATTCACGTGGACCGGTTTCTGCACTGGCAAAAATAGCCGTAGCTTCCTCAGCATGCATTACTATGATAGGCTCCCAACCCATCGTTTTGAAGTCTGTACTGCAACTGATTCATTTTGTGCCAAAATCATGCAGCTACCAGTGTGAAAATAATCTCGATACAGGAGCAAACAGTTCACGAAAAAAATAATTCATGAAAAATTAATTTGCAAAGATATCATTAATTCTGTTATTATCCCTATATATACAGACATACATAAATGTATAATACATATATAGGGCAGTGATGAGTTTGTATGAGGGAGTAAAGATGAGTTAGAATTGGATCAGAGCTGTCGGAGGAGTTTGTGATGAAAATTGGTGTGCATCAGGGATCTGTGTTGTCACAGTTGTTGTTTGCAACAGTGGTTGATGTGGTGACGGAGAGTGCAAGAGAGGGACTGCTAATGGAGATACTGTATGTAGATGAGCTTGTTCTGATGAGTGAGACGATGGAGGGATTAAGGGGAGAGTTCTGGAAATGGAAGGAGGCATTTAAAAGTAAGGGTTTGAAGGGTTTTGTTATTTGGGAGAGAGGGTGGATGTGAAGCAAGAGTGAGACTTGGCTGGGGGAGGTTCAGGGAATGTGGAGTGTTATTCTATGGGAAAAGATTCTCCTAGAAAGGAAGGGTTTACCAGAGTTGTGTGAGATCTACAATGCTGTATGGGAGTAAGACATGGTGTCTAAGGGGGAGCGAATGCTGTATGGGAGTGAGGGAGAGAGAGATGGTAGTTTTGAGAATTGAGAGAGCAATGATGATAGAAATGTGTGGTGTGAAGCTGTTTGATAAGAAGAGGACTGAGGACTTGATGAGGATGCTGAGGTTGGAGGAATCAGTAGAACAGCTGGCAAGGGCGAATGAAGTGTGGTGGTGTGGGCATGTGTTGAGGAGGGATGAGGAACATGTTCTGAGGAGGGTGCTTGAGTTTGAGGTAAATGGACCTTGAAAGCAAGGTAAACTGAGGAAATCGTCATGGAGGGGACAGGTAGAGGAGGAGAATGGGCAGGTTGGTTTGAGAGAGGAGAATGCCCAAAACAGGACAAGATGGTGTGAGGGTGGTTACTATGGCATTAAGGTAGATCCAGCCACCCCTGTTAACAGGTATAAAACCCAGATTTAAAACACTGGATGATGATGATGATACATATATAGATATATATACATATGTATAGATATCCTCCTTCACTCCACATAAACACATACGCACATTTACATCCACATGCACGCACTCCCTCTTCTTCCCTTCTCAGTTTTTAGTCCAGTTGCCATGACAACATGACAAAGTAAAAAGTTTACCTGTCAAGAAAATTTATTGGAACACAAACCTTTGTAGGGCTAGTTGAAGGAGGAGGAGGAGGGTGTAGTGACTATAGCAGACTGACATGTACTGATAAACTGACCCATCAGTCTTACCAAATCAAATTTCTTAATATAGATTTACTCTTTAGTATTTGAAGATATTTTTATGTAATTTTGGTAAATATATCTGTTAAAATGAGATGTTAGTGTTATTTTCATTTTTGCATAATAGACAACAGTTTATTCACTGCACCCTGTATATGTTTATGTATATGTATACATATGTGTATATATACATGTATGTATATGTATGTAAGTATATGTATATATATATACATGTGTATGTATATGTATGAATATGTATGTATATGTATATATATATGTATATATATTTAGATTGGAGCCTGGTGTTGCTATCCGGTTTCACCAGTCCTCAGTCAAATTGTCCAACCCATGCTAGCATGGAAAGCTGACGTTAAACGATGATGATGATGATGATGATGATGCATATATATGTATGTATGTATATTTAAACACAAAGGAACAGTCAAAAAGTTCAAACCACTGTTAAGAGCAATTTTGAAGGGAATGAAAAATAAAAACATTTACCATGTTTTACAGCCGGACCTCAGGTTTCGAACTTTAATTAGCAAATGAAATAATTTGCAAGGAAAAGTTCTCATCAGCGGATATGCCAAAACATCAACATATAAATTAGAGACAAAATAACACGTGTCTTATCCTTATATATTACGTGGGGGACAAAAACAGACCCAAAGCCACAGTGCTATTGAGTTAGCCTTGGCCTGGGTCGATAATGGCCGAAACCAATCTAAGTTATATGTATCTTCTATAATAACTACTACTAAGTTTCTTAACTCTTTGGATCCTCCTGGAATGTGTTCTCACAAACTGACATTGAAGAAAGGAGTTCCAATTATGCTTTTGAGAAAACTGGATCCCCCAAAGCTGTGCAATGGAACTGATGTCAGGTAAATGCATCCATATCTTTTGGAAGCAACAAATCTCACTTGACAAAGAAAGGGAGAAAATGTGTTTCCTCCAATAATTCCAGCAGACATACCCTTTAAACTCGAGAGACTTCAATTTCCAGTAAGAGTTAGCTTTGCAAAGTCAGTTAACAAGAGTCAAGGACAATCACTGAAAATTGTTGGACTGCACCTCATGCAGCGGTACTTTTCCCATGGTTAGCTCTGTGTTGGTTGTTCCAGAGTTGGAAATGGTAACGATCACTTCATACTCACACTAACTGATAAAGCCAAGAATATTGTTTATCCTGCTGCTTTACAGTGATCTCCAAATGTCACAGTAATACAAAATTCTCCAAATGCGATACTCTGTGATACAAATCTGAGAGTGTATGATACCAATAAATGCTTTATCATTATTTCCATCTTTAGTTTTGGGCTGCAGGACCAATTAGCCCTTCACAGGAACTAGCTCAAAAGTCCGCACAGTGTGCAGCTTTTGAGCTAGTATATATACATACACACACACGTGTGTGTGTATATATATATATATATATATATATATATATATATATATATATAAATATGTATATATATCTATATATATAAAGATGAGAATGTGTGTGTGTCTGTCTGTCTCCCTAAAACTTTAGAACTACACAACCAATTTCATTCAAATTTTAGACATGCCTTACTTAGGGTCCATCTGGTGTTTTAGGGCCCAAAAATTTTTAACTTCATACCTAGTGCTAGCCCAGTGCAATATCACATCTCCACTATTACAGTATTACTTGTCAAAAGTGAAACAATAACTTCTCTCTATTGTAATGTCAAATATTTTCTCTTTAATAGTTTCAGTTTAATACTGACACTATTAAAATGAAACTATTATCACACACATATATAATACTAGCAGAGATACCCGGCGTTGCCCGTGTTACATGCTATCAAAGAATAAGACTTTTCTGTTATATTTTCTGTAAAGAACTGGAATACATATGATTTGAATTTCATCAAAATTGCACATGAGGGTTCTTTCCCTCTTTACACACCCTAAAAAAATTCTAATCATGAGACATAAATCCCATACTATTGATCTTTATGTGCATATTCCAAAATTTCAGTCTTCTGGAACCTGTAAAAAGGATTTTGCTCGTGAAAAATGGAGCTCATGGAGCTTTAAAATGTGGGAACGATGGCTCCTATTGGGGGTGGGTGTGTTAATGTCAACCAGAGAAGTTGAATTGCTGGGAATGTTTTTAAGTTGGGTTTTATAGTATGCCTGTATATATATGAGAGTTTAGTTTCACTTTAATAGTTTCAGTATTAAATTGAAAGTATTAAAGTGAAAGTATTTGAAATTACAGTAGCGACATGTTATTGTTTCACTTTTGACATGTAATACTGAAATAGTGGAGATGTGATATTGCACTGGGCTAGCACTAGGTATGAAGTTAAAAATTTTGGGGCTCGAACTATGCAAGAAGTTAAAAAAGTTTTGGCCTAAGACAATACATGGACTCTAAGTAAGGCATGTGTTAATTTGGAATGAAATTGGTTGTGTAGTTCTCGAGTTTTAGGGATTCACCCTCTCTGCTTTACACTGTCTCTTTCGATATTTGCTTTACTATGTCTCTCTCGATCCCTCTCCCTAGCTCTCTATTCTCTCTTCTCCTCCCGCTTTCAATTAACCCCTTGTATCGCCATGTCTATAAAACTAGCATGCGCAATCAATTCCTTCACTCGTTTCTAGAATCTTTGCCAAATTAATACGACCATAGTAGGATGATCAGATAAATCTCTCTGTTTTTCTAGTCACGCTTATACTTTCTATTTATTTATGCCCTGATCTGTAAATATCTTACACATTGCTTTTCTGTTGTCCAAAACGATGTCGCCAAATTCATTCACTCATTTATTCAAGTTTCAAGTTTTCATTTTTATTTTCTCACATAGTCACTTATCTCTATAACTCTGTCTTAGAGTTGGCTGGCCGAAACCCTTATTTCTCAATCCTATATTTCTACCATTCAATATTTACTGTGTCTAGGCGACAGAAACACCTCCCCCCCCCAAGAATATCTCTCTACCTCCCTCGTGCCATGGCCTAACCCTCTCTGCTTTACACTGTCTCTTTCAATCCCACTCCCTAGCTCTCTATTCTCTCTTCTCCTCCCACTTTCGATTAACCCCGTGCATCGCCATGTCTATAAAACTACCTCACTCACCCCAATTCCCCGACTCGACCAAAATACCTCTCAGCAACGGCATTGTTGCACCCGCCCTCTCACCCCCTCCACCAGTACCGGAAGTTCCTATCTTCTACACCAGTACTGGTAGTTCCTATCTTCCTCACCAGTACCGTAAGTTCTTGACTGTCTCCCGTGTACACTTCTAAAGACTTCTCGCCATTCCCCCCACCCCACTTGGGGTTTATCCCCAATGTAAGGTAGAGATCATATGGTGCAAAATACGATAGTGTAGTAGATGCTGGCTGAAATGAATGCTACTGATTGTTATGAATTCTGCAAAATGCGAGCTTTCTTTTCAGGTACATCACGCTGCTGTTCCCCACCCCAGGGTCTCATGGGCCCATACCTCCCACACCCTCAGGGTTGGCACTCTCAACGTCGGCACACTGAAAGGTAGGTCTGGTGAGATTGTTGAGATGTTTGAATGGAGACATGTCAATATCTGCTGCCTCCAAGAAGTAAGGTGGAGAGGAGGTTCTGCTAGGTTCCTCACAGGCAAAGAACACAGGTACAAGATTTTCTGGGCAGGAAACATGGACGGGGTCAGGGGCGTGGGTATACTTCTTGCAGAGAAATGGGTGGATAAGGTAATTGAGGTAGTTAGAGTGTGCGATAGAATACTTAAGATTAGATTAGTCCTTCACCATAGGTTAGCAACCATTATCTTGGCCTATGCCCCTCAGCTGGGGCTACCCGATGGACAGAAAGACCAATTTTATGACACCCTCCTGCAGACTACCTCGTCGACGAATGACAGGGACCTTCTCTTTGTGGCTGGTGACTTCAATGGACATGTTGAACAACATTCAGGGGGCTTCTATGGCGTACATGGAGGCTATGGTTTTGGTTCCCACAATGAGGAGGGAACCAGCTGCTGGAGTTCTGCGATGCAAATGACCTTATGGTTTGCAATACCAACTTCAGGAGACCTGCCAGTTACCAAGTCACCTACCGTTCTGGCAGACACACTAGCCAAATTGACTACATTCTTGCCAAGAAAAGAGAAAGTGACTGCTTATAAATGCCAAAACCTTCCCAGGCGAAGAATGTACCCCACAACATAGACTAGTAGTTAGTGACTTCAGGATCAGGGCTAAGTCGTTACCCAGAAGAAGACCAGCTTGGAGGAGAAGGGTCTGGAAGCTTAAAGATCCTGCAAATGGATAGAGATTTAGAGACGTATTACTCGAAGCCTTTGACGAAATAGAAGGGGATATAGCATTGCATAATGTGGAAGACAACTGGAGGTTTCTAGGGGACAACCTGCTGAGAGCCACTGACCAGATCTGTGGATGGTGCAAAGTCCCCTCTTGACCCAAAATAACGTGGTGGTGGAACAATGTTGTTGACAAAGCTATTAGACAAAAGAAACAGGCTTGGAAGGACTGGAAGAACGGTGGTAGCAGGGAATTGTATCAGACTGCCAGAAGGGAAGCTAGGAGACAGGTTTATTTAGCCAGAGGTGAAGCAGATAAGAAAAGATTTGCCAATGTTCTGCACCATGAGGACCAAAGACATGAGGTATTTCGTGTTGCAAGACAGTGTGTGAGAGAGAATCGTGATGTCATAGGAGAGAAATGTGTCCACATGGATGATGGTTCATTTGCACTAAACCTGGCTCAAAGTGAGAGGTTTGGAGACGCCACTATGAAAGGTTGCTCAATAAAGAGAATGAATAGGAAAAAGAGAGTCTGCCGAATGTCGACGCAACAGAGGGATCAGCTATCCAAATTGACAGTACCTTGGTAGTTAAAGCAATTAAGAGTATGAAGACAGGGAAGGCCCCCGGCCCATCAGGAATCACTGCAGAGATGCTAAAAATATCTGGCAGTGTCGGCTACAGTCTAGTCACCCATACTGTTAACCAGGTGATACACAAAGGAGTCATGCCCAATGACTGGTGTAGCAGTACCATAGTCAACTGCTACAAAGGTAAAGGTGACGCTTTAGATACAAATAATTATAGAGGTATCAAGTTGTTGGATCAGGTAATGAAAGTCACGGAGAGGGTCATAGCCCAACTAATTAGGGAGAGAGTCAGTTTAGATGAGATGCAGTTTGGGTTCGTGCCAGGAAAAAGCACCACTGATGCTATATTTCTGGTAAGACAGCTTCAGGAGAAATACCTAGCCAAAGATAAACTTCTGTACCTTGCTTTCATTGACATGGAGAAAGCCTTTGACAGGGTCCCCCGATCCCTCATCTAGTGGTCAATGAAGAAACTAGGGATAGAAGTATGGTTAGTGAGAGCTGTGCGCGCCATGTACAGAGATGCTGTTAGTAAGGTGAGTGTTGGCGACGAGTACAGTGAAGAATTCCGAGTAGAGGTAGGGGTCCACTAAGGTTCAGTCCTCAGCCCCCCTCCTATTTATCATAGTCCTCCAGGCGATAACAGAGGAATTCAAGACAGGATGCCCCTGGGAGCTCCTCTACGCTGATGACCTTGCACTAATTGCTGAGTCAATCTCAGAACTAGAGGAGAAGTTTCAGGTGTGGAAGCAAAGACTAGAATCGAAGGGCCTTAGAATCAACCTAGCTAAAACCAAAGCCCTAATAAGTAGGAAGGTAGACAAAACACAAACCCCTTCAGGTAGATGGCCCTGCTCAATCTGCCGAAAAGGCGTAGGCAGAAACTCTATAAGATGCACCAAGTGCAAGCTATGGACACATAAGAGGTGCAACAATATCAAAGGAAGGTTAACTAGGATGTTAGTTTTTGTATGTAGCAGATGTTAAGAAGCAATAAACACTGTGAATGTGCAGAAAACAACTTCTGCCACATTCCAGGGAGAAAAACTAGACGTACTTGATAGCTTCCGCTATCTAGGTGACCAAGTTAATTGTGGGGGAGGGTGCGCTGAAAGTGTAGCTGCTAGAATAAGAATAGCCTGGGCAAAGTTCAGAGAGATCTTACCTCTGCTGGTGACAAGGGGCCTCTCACTCAGAGTAAAAGGCAGACTGTATGACGCATGTGTACGAATAGCCATGCTTCATGGCAGTGAAACATGGGCCGTGACTGCTGAGGACATGCGTAGGCTCACAAGGAATGAAGCCAGTATGTTCCGATGGATGTGTAATGGCAGTGTGCATACTAGACAGAGTATCAGTACCTTGAGAGAAAAGTTGAACCTACGAAGCATCAGTTGTAGTGTGTAAGAGAGATGGTTGCGCTGGTATGGTCATGTGGCAAGAATGGATGAGGATAGCTGTGTGAAAAAGTGCCACACCTTAGCAGTTGAGGGAGCCTGTGGAAGAGGTAGGCCCAGGAAGACCTGGGTTGAGGTGGTGAGGCACGACTTTCAAACATTGGGCCTCACTGAGGCAATGACTTGTGACAGAGACTTTTGGAAATATGCTGCATGTGAGAAGACCCGGCAAGCCAAGTGAGACCTAAAACCAAGGCCTCTGCCAGAGGTGTAGCCAGCCCACTTATGCGTACTTTCCTTCATTGGATACAAAACTCCACTTGTGAAAACCTGTTGAGGCAAGTGAAATTGGAATTGAAATCGAACTAAACTCGACGACTGGCACCCATGCCAATGACGTCTTCATTAGACACGAAACTCGACTTGTGAAGACCTGTTGGGACAAGTGAAAGTGAAATCGTGATGGCAGCTGTGCCCAGCGTCGCCTTCCTGGCACTTGTGCTGGTGGCACGCGTAAAGACGTTCGAGCGAGATTGTGCCAGTGCCACTGGACTGGCTCCTGTGCAGGTGGCACGTAAAATACACCATTTTGAGCGTGGCTATTGCCAGTACCTTCTGACTGGCCTTCGTGCTGGTGGCACGCGAAAGCACCCACTACACTCTCTGAGTGGTTGGAGTTAGGAAGGGCATCAAGTTGTAGAAACTCTGCCAAATCAGATTGGAGCCTGGTGTAGCCATCTGGTTTCACCAGTCCTCAGTCAAATCGTCCAACCCATGCTAGCATTGAAAGCGGACGTTAAATGATGATGATGATGATAATGATTCACTGGGGTTGTAAAAGAGAGGAAAGGTATAGGAAAGACGAATGATCACAATAATCAGTCGGCTACCCTAGCCTAGTCGTTATTACTCCCCAATGTAGGATTCCTCACCATACAGGTGACACGCACAGCTGTAAGATGCATTACGGATCTATAGTAATTGGAAGGGCATGACCCAATTGAAATAAGTGCATGTGATGTTTGGAGTAAAGGGAAATGAAAGTGTCGCCTCTGGAGTTTGCAAATGACCACTATACCGATAGGTAACTGGGCAGAAAAAATTTACAATCAATAAATGTCTTAGAACAACCAGTCACAAAATAATTTTACTCAACACTTTGCAAGTGAATCAGTGGAGGCAAAGATGCGTCTCATTTACTTGACAATTTATGCACCACATTGCAGAAATCACAATGTAAGTATATCTGAAAGGATAGTCTTACACTGTTGTACCGTTGAATTACAAATAATGCTCATCTGTTATGTTCGGGTGACCCTATAGCTTCCAGTAATACAACTATATTTGTCTTTGCTTAGGAAAAATGACCTAATTGTAGGTGTGAAGTCCCCAGGAAAGGGTCTTTGTAACTTCTAAGAAGAAATTCTTGAAATATTACTTTATTTGTGTTTAATATGTATGGTTAAAATTTCATCAACATCAAAAATATATGAATTTTCATGGGGATTATGGCTGTTATGCAGAGAATATAATTTCCAAATTTCATAAAGATCCATTCAGTACTTTTGACATAGTTTTGGATAAAAAAACAAATGACTAATGTGTGTATTTGTGTGCATGTGTATGTGTGTGTATGGGTGTATATATGTATAGATATCTGTATGCATGTATATATGTGTACATATTACATGGACATCTATATATATTCATCTACACATGTATACATATACATGTATGCATATGGATCTATATGTATATATATATCTATACATATACATGTACATATACATCCATATGTATACATCTCTCTCTCTCTCTCTCTCTCTATATATATATATATATATATCCGGATTTCAGACGTTCGTGCTGCTGGTCGAGGTGAGAGGGATAACTCCCTTGGCAAACAGGACACAGTCGTGTGTCGATAAGCCAGCTGGAGGAGATGTCCTCCTGGGGCTAAAAGCAACAGTAACATCCACCCCTAGGGGTCAGCCACACTTAAGTGGCAATATACTACACTTTATCGTGCAGTTACTGTTAATACTTCATATAGAGAATTAACATTGCTTGTTTTCACCTTTTCAATATCAGTGAAGAATGTCACTGGAAAAGAAGATATAAGGTTTGCCAGATTTGTCTCTCTCACCAAGGTCATCAGCTGTCGAACGCCGACGAAGGGAAATAACCCTGAAATCCGGATACGTTCGTGCTGCTGGTCGAGGTGAGAGGGATAACTCCCTTGGCAAACAGGACACAGTCGTGTGTCGATAAGCCAGCTGGAGGAGATGTCCTCCTGGGGCTAAAAGCAACAGTAACATCCACCCCTAGGGGTCAGCCACACTTAAGTGGCAATATACTACACTTTATCGTGCAGTTACTGTTAATACTTCATATAGAGAATTAACATTGCTTGTTTTCACCTTTTCAATATCAGTGAAGAATGTCACTGGAAAAGAAGATATAAGGTTTGCCAGATTTGTCTCTCTCACCAAGGTCATCAGCTGTCGAACGCCGACGAAGGGAAATAACCCTGAAATCCGGATACGTTCGTGCTGCTGGTCGAGGTGAGAGGGATAACTCCCTTGGCAAACAGGACACAGTCGTGTGTCGATAAGCCAGCTGGAGGAGATGTCCTCCTGGGGCTAAAAGCAACAGTAACATCCACCCCTAGGGGTCAGCCACACTTAAGTGGCAATATACTACACTTTATCGTGCAGTTACTGTTAATACTTCATATAGAGAATTAACATTGCTTGTTTTCACCTTTTCAATATCAGTGAAGAATGTCACTGGAAAAGAAGATATAAGGTTTGCCAGATTTGTCTCTCTCACCAAGGTCATCAGCTGTCGAACGCCGACGAAGGGAAATAACCCTGAAATCCGGATACGTTCGTGCTGCTGGTCGAGGTGAGAGGGATAACTCCCTTGGCAAACAGGACACAGTCGTGTGTCGATAAGCCAGCTGGAGGAGATGTCCTCCTGGGGCTAAAAGCAACAGTAACATCCACCCCTAGGGGTCAGCCACACTTAAGTGGCAATATACTACACTTTATCGTGCAGTTACTGTTAATACTTCATATAGAGAATTAACATTGCTTGTTTTCACCTTTTCAATATCAGTGAAGAATGTCACTGGAAAAGAAGATATAAGGTTTGCCAGATTTGTCTCTCTCACCAAGGTCATCAGCTGTCGAACGCCGACGAAGGGAAATAACCCTGAAATCCGGATACGTTCGTGCTGCTGGTCGAGGTGAGAGGGATAACTCCCTTGGCAAACAGGACACAGTCGTGTGTCGATAAGCCAGCTGGAGGAGATGTCCTCCTGGGGCTAAAAGCAACAGTAACATCCACCCCTAGGGGTCAGCCACACTTAAGTGGCAATATACTACACTTTATCGTGCAGTTACTGTTAATACTTCATATAGAGAATTAACATTGCTTGTTTTCACCTTTTCAATATCAGTGAAGAATGTCACTGGAAAAGAAGATATAAGGTTTGCCAGATTTGTCTCTCTCACCAAGGTCATCAGCTGTCGAACGCCGACGAAGGGAAATAACCCTGAAATCCGGATACGTTCGTGCTGCTGGTCGAGGTGAGAGGGATAACTCCCTTGGCAAACAGGACACAGTCGTGTGTCGATAAGCCAGCTGGAGGAGATGTCCTCCTGGGGCTAAAAGCAACAGTAACATCCACCCCTAGGGGTCAGCCATACTTAAGTGGCAATATACTACACTTTATCGTGCAGTTACTGTTAATACTTCATATAGAGAATTAACATTGCTTGTTTTCACCTTTTCAATATCAGTGAAGAATGTCACTGGAAAAGAAGATATAAGGTTTGCCAGATTTGTCTCTCTCACCAAGGTCATCAGCTGTCGAACGCCGACGAAGGGAAATAACCCTGAAATCCGGATACGTTCGTGCTGCTGGTCGAGGTGAGAGGGATAACTCCCTTGGCAAACAGGACACAGTCGTGTGTCGATAAGCCAGCTGGAGGAGATGTCCTCCTGGGGCTAAAAGCAACAGTAACATCCACCCCTAGGGGTCAGCCACACTTAAGTGGCAATATACTACACTTTATATATATATACATATATATATATATATATGTATACACATCAATATATATATATATATACATCTATATATATATATATATATACATATATATATATATGTATACACATCAATATATACATATATATATATATGTATACACATCAATATATATATATATATATATATGTATACACATCAATATATATATATATATATATATATATATATATATATACACAGGTATATAGATACATTTGTGCTGATATATATGCATGTATGTATGTATATATGTATGTATGCTTGTATATATGTGAGAGTATAGTTTCACTGTAGTAGATTCAGTATGAAAATGAAACCATTAAAGTGAAAGTATTTGACATGAGTGTTTTTGTTTCACTTTTGACATGTAATACTTAAATAGTGGAGGAGATATGATGTTGCTGTGGGCTCGAACTATGCCAGAAGTAAAAAAATTTTTTTAACTAAAACACAACCGAGACCCTAAGTAAGGCATGTGTAAAATTTGAATGAAATTGGTTGTGTAGTTCTTGAGTTTAGGGAATCACACACACACACACACACACACACACAAATATTCTCGTTTTTATATATAGACAGATATATGTGATGTGTATATATATATATATATATATATATATATATATATATATGTATATGTATCATCATCATCATCATTGTTTAACATCCACCTTCCATGCTAGCATGGGTTGGACAATTTGACTGAGGACTGAGGAACCAGATGGCTGCACCAGGCTCCAATCAGATGGCTCCACCAGGCTCCGAAAGTGTAGTGGGTGCTTTTATGTGCTATTGGCACAATGGCCAGGCTCAAAATGGAGTTTTTTACATGCCGCCTGCACAGCAGCAAGTCCAGCAGCACTGGCAGAAGTGCCAGTAAGTCGATGCTGGTAACAATCACACTCAAATGGTCCTATTTACATGCCACTAGCATGGAAGCCAGACAGCTGCTCTGGCAGTGATCACACTCAGATGGTGCATTTAGCGCTCCACTGGCACAGGTGCCAGTCATCGAATTTGGTTCAATCACGATTTCGATTTCACTTACCCCAACAGGTCTTCGCAAGCCGAGTTCAGTGTCCAATGCAGGAGAGGTTGGCATGGGTGCCAGTCGTCAAATTTGGTTCGATTTCGATTTCATTTGCCTCGACAGGTCTTCGCAAGCAGAGTTTAGTGTCCAATGAAGGAAGGTACACATAAGTGGGGTGGCTACACCAATGGCAGAGTCCTCGGATTATGGTCTCACTTGGCTTGCCGGGTCTTCTCATGCACTGCATATTTCCAAACGTCTCTGTCACAAGTCATTGCCTCGGTGAGCCCTAATGTTCGAAGGTCGTGCTTCACCACTTCATCCCAGGTCTTCCTGGGTCTACCTCTCGCACAGGTTCCCTCAACCGCTAGGGTGTGGCACTTTTTCACACAGCTATCCTCATCCATTCTCGCCACATGACCATACCAGCGCAATCGTCTCTCTTGCATACCACAACTGATGCTTCTTAGGTTCAACTTTTCTCTCAAGGTACTTACACTCTGTCGAGTATGCACACTGACATTACACATCCATTGGAACATACTGGCTTCATTCTTTGTGAGCCTACGCATTTCCTCAGCAATCATGGCCCATGTTTCACTGCCATGTAGCATGGCTGTTTCGTACATATGTATCATACAGTGTGCCTTTTACTCTGAGTGAGAGGCCCTTTATCACCAGCAGAGGTAAGATCTCTCTGAACTTTGCCCAGGCTATTCTTATTCTAGCAGCTACACTTTCAGTGCACCCTCCCCCACTACTAACTTGGTCACCTAGATAGTGGAAGCTATCAACTACATCTAGTTTTTCTCCCTGGAATGTGGCAGAAGTTGTTTTCTTCACCTTTTCAGTGCTTATTGCTCCTTAACATCTGCCACATACAAAAACTAACTCCCTAGTTAACCTTCTTTTGATATTGCTGCACCTCTTATGTGTCCATAGCTTACACTGGGTACATCTTATAGAGTTTCTACCTACGCCCTTTCTACAGATCAAGCAGGGCCATCTACCTGAAGGTGTTTGTGTTTTATCTACCTTCTTACTTAGTAGGACTTTGGTTTTAGCTAGGTTGACTCTAAGGCCCTTTGATTCTAGTCCTTGCTTCCACACCTAAAACTTCTCCTCTAGTTCTGATAGTGACTCAGCAATTAGCGCAAGGTCATCAGCATAGAGGAGCTCCCAGGGGCTTCCTGTCTTGAATTCCTCTGTTATCTCCTGGAGGACTAAGATAAATAGGAGGGGGCTGAGGACTGAACCTTAGTGGAACCCTACCTCTACCCAGAATTCTTCACTGTACTCGTTGCCAACCCTCACCTTACTGACAGTGTCTCTGCATATGGCTCACACAGCTCTCACTAACCATTCTTCTATCCCTAGTTTCCTCATTGACCACCAGATGAGGGATCGGGGGACCCTGTCAAAGGCTTTCTCCATGTCAACGAAAGCCAGGTACAGAGGTTTATCTTTGGCTAGGTATTTCTCCTGCAGCTGTCTTACCAGAAATATAGCATCAGTGGTGCTTTTCCCAGGCACGAACCCAAACTGCACCTCATCTAAACTGACTCTCTCCCTAATTAGTTGGGCTATGACCCTCTCCGTGACTTTCATTACTTGATCCAACAACTTGATACCTCTAACAACTCTTCTTAATTAACCTTATTAACCATACAGCTGACTATGTGGTATCCTACTCTACCAGATATTGTAAGCATTTCAACAGTAATTTCTGATGGACCAGCATGGTGTGGGTAGGATGGGGATCGATATGCATGCAGTGGGGAGGTCAGAAAGTGGGGATGAGGTAAGAAAAGTCAATCTTAACATTATGTGTAGACATGAATGTGTGTGCATGTATATAATAGGCTGGGTGTGGTAAACCTTGTGCTTAATCCCCAGACTGTAGTGATGGGAAATACTGATAGTATAATGTTCCAATATTTATTTCATGGTGTGGTCCTCCAGTTTCCTAGTATATCTCTGTTCATGAGTGCAAGATTAGAAGATTTCATTTTTATAGCTTAGGTAGATAGATGAGAGAAAATTTTTTCAGTATCATTCTTTTCTCTTCCAGACAGAGTCTGCAACTCTTATTGCTATTGAAGTGAGGCTTATACATCTTCAGTTGATGCTGTAATATGCAGCACTTTCTTTCATAGGTATATACACTTAGCTAGAGCTGTGATATTTTGCCTCTCCCAGATATTAAAGGAGAACTTGTAATTGTTAAATCTGGTCCTGAAGGGATGTTCTGTCACACTCACATATTTTTGCATATCAGCCTGCTTACTGGGATTCTTTGACATCATATACAATGGTCTCTGTGTTGTATTGGCCATTAAATGAACATGTGCTGTTACCTATGCACAAGCATCCAGCTTCTGTTTCAGGTATGGGCTTACCTTGTATAAAGGAAATCTTAGTAGGTAGGTTCATACCTGTTAGCATGAGTGACATGACCATATTATTGAGACATTGTTTTATAGCCAGCTGCCTTATCTGTTTTTCAAGGGATTTCTTATTTCACATATCTTTGAAAGCCCAAAACCAGCAGATGATTTGTTGACAGAGGAAATCACCACTTAAAGCTCAATGATTCTTGGAGAAGTGCAAATGTGAACAAACACACACACACACACACACACACACACACACACACACACACACACAAAGAGCTTTGGTTCTATTGTAGAAGACCCATGCCAAAAGTGCTGTGCAGTGGAACTGAACTCAAAACCATTGTGTAGTTAAGAAGCAAATGTCTTAACTACACAGCCATGCTTATACATTAACATATACATTGATTAATATCACTGATTCCTTCTGATTACTTGGTATGAGGTGATTGCTTGTACATACACACACACACATGGTATATGCTATGACCCTTCAGGTGATACAATGGACAAATATGAAAATTATGACCTATCTGAAGAGTTACTTCTCAGGTTGTTTCTGTTAGTTAAGTCAAATTATATGCTGGTAAACACTTTCAAGGGTTGCTTTCTTTAACAAGCCCCCTCATTTGGATTACACAGCACATAGCCACTTAATAGCCAATGCAACACAGAGACCATTGTATATGAGGGAAAGGTGATGTCAAAGGATCCCAGTAAGTAGACTTACATATGGAAATATGTGAGAGTGACAGAAGGTCCTATTTCAGGACCAGATTTAACAACTACAAGTCCTTCATTAATATCTAGGAGAGGCAAAATGTCGCAGCTCTAGCTAAGCATATATGCCTATGAAAGAAAGTGCTGCAGATTACAGCATCAACTGAAGAATACTGAAGAAGTGTAAGCCTTACTTCAATAGCAATAGGTGTTCCAGATTCTGCTTGGCAGAAAAAAACAATGATACTGAGGAACAATTTTCTCTCAGCCCTCTACCTACAACTCATCTAGAAACTCTGAGTCCAAGGACCAGAGATTTTTATAGAACATCATTGCTGGGTCCATATTGCACAATTAATGTAGACTCTGAACTGAAAATTTCCAAATCTTGAAGCAATTGGTGACATCTCTTAACCAGAAATTTAAAATATCTATAACAAAGAAAGGAAAAAAAAAGAATACTCCAATGGTGGTACTTCCTGAGTAACTTTCAAATTTCTAGATGCCTGAATGCCACAATTCACAGAACTCAGCATCTGTAGCTAGTTAGATCCAGGTTAGCACAGTAATTACCTATGACAGGAATAACCTTGGACTAAGTTGTTTCATCCTCCCTTTATAAGAACAGTGGTTCACCATTCTGCAACAAATTCATCCATGTGACTAACTTTAACCAGTGAGAATTTCTGTGGACATAACACCTGTCATCTTTCATATTCATCCGCAAAATTGTTTGAATGATCACAAACACTGCATGTGTGTGTGCGTGCACACATACATATATATGCATACTGCAGATATGCTGCGCTAGAGAAGGCATTGCTGTATGATTAAGATGCTCACTTTGTCATCACACACTTTCAGGTTCAATCCCACTACAGGATGCCTTCTTTGTTGGGCATCGTCTTATGAGTGAATTTTGGTTCATAGAAACTGTACGCAAGCCTATTGTGTGTGTATGTGTAGATTATTTATAATGTTGATTTAGTCTCATAAGAGCAAATATCTGTTATGGAAGAACTTTGGGAAAGTATAGTTTGGAGTTTTTGTTATTGGTAGTCTCAGACTGCTACATCTGTTTTAAGGGTTTCAGAGATATTATAAAAAAAAACTTATAAATGAGAAAATACAAAGAACACACTGTCAAAAAAGAAACAAGTCTGGCTCTTACGACCATCAGAATTATTCCTTTAGCCAGTGGCTTGAATGTTAGCATCCAAGTGGAAATTATCCACCTCAGTTCGTTGTATTAGGTCAAGTATGAAATTTATAGTAAGGTATATGGTAAACTTTGACAGCTGCTTATTTTGTGCCATTCTCTTTTACTCTTTTACTTGTTTCAGTCATTTGACTGCAGCCATGCTGGAGCACCACCTTTAGTCAAGCAAATCGACCCCAGGACTTATTCTTTGTAAGCCTAATACTTATTCTATCAGTCTCTCTTGCCGAACAGCTAAGTTACGGGAACGTAATCACACCAGCATCGGTTGTCAAGTGATGATGGGGGAGGGGACAAACACAGACACACAAACACACACACATATATATATACATATACATGTATACGATGGGCTTCTTTCAGTTTCTGTCTACCAAATCCACTCACAAGGCTTTGGTCAGCCCGAGGCTATAGCAGAAGACACTTGCCCAAGGTGCCACACAGTGGGACTGAACCCGGAACCATGTGGTTGGTAAGCAAGCTATTTACTACACATCCACTCCTGCACCATTATTATATTTTGACAATCTTTATTTTTTGTTAGGAAGCTGACACATCTATTTCTTTATCCTAACTCATTTTGCACTTTATAAAGTACTAGCAGTATAACCCGACCTTGTCTGGGTGTGACTTATTACGCCATCTACGATAAGTCTTGCTAGGTGAAAATCAACTAAAAAAGAAAGCCGTACAATGAAAAACCCTTATGATGTAAATATGTTCATAATTCAAAAGACGATGATATTAATAGGGAAAGTCTGAAGGCTGTTTTGTGTAACATTAATAAGCGTACGTAAATTTCATCCATCTAATTGGCTATAGAAATGCTTGTGCAAAACAACTTTTTGCGCTGCCCTGATTATACATAGCAGGGTAATCCCTTTTCGCAGGAGATAGGACGGCAATTTGTGATGAAGCAATTGCTGGCGATCTGTTGGTACACAGTTTTGCCAGAATTCTATCAGATTGGGCAGAAGATGTTGATGCACCATTTTGCATTATGTTCAAAGTAGCTTCTGGAATGTGGTGAATTGCTGCAGTCTGTTGCTGTCATTTTAAACCGGTGGCTTTCTTTCCCCAGAAAACTCTCTTCTTTGGAGGCATAATCTATGTATATATTAAACAGAACAACAAAAGTTATAATAGATGGCAGGGTCGGTACTTTTCACATATCTGTAATTTTTTAGATTAACACACGCACGATTACCCAACCCTAATCCTAAACCTAATCCTAACACAAACCCTAACATTAACCCTAAACCCTAACCCCCTAACCCTGACCCTAAAACTGTAACCGTAACACTAATCCTAACCCTAACCGTAACCCTAACTCTAACCCCTAACCCTGACCCTAACACCCTACTGAAAATCGTGGTATATTTACAAAACATTGATGAACATGAGTTATATTTTACTGAATGATTGTGTACTTGCACGTGTATGCGTTTGAGAGAGCGAGAGAGGAAGAGGTAGAGAGAGGGGGAGAAAGGAATAGAGGTAGTCTAAAGTTTTCTAATGACGGCTTCTCTTCACTGCCTATTACTTTATTAGAAATCTATGGATGCACTTACGCACATAATAGAGAAAAATGAAACAAATATGGACGACCTGCTCCGAAACATCACCGAGTGGGGAACACTTCTCAAAAATAACCTGCAGTTGTTTCCTTCAAAATTCCTACATGCTCGAAATGTACGTACATCAAGGTATATTTGTAGAAAATTTCCCGAAAAAATATTCATTTTCCTGGAAGTTAAGAGGAATTTAAGTGGAATTTCCGAAAATTGTCCCCCACCCCCTCCCAAAACACTTTCATCGAAATTTTTTGAAAATTCGGAATCTACATAATAAATAGTATATGCATAGAAAATTTCATTAAAAAATATTCATTTTTATGAAAGTTATGACCTTCCAAATTCGGTGGGTACAACTCTGTAGTTACGCCACATTGACGAACGTGAATGATTGTGTTTACTTGCACATGTATGCGTTTGAGAGAGGAAGAGGGAGAGATAGAGAACTGGAGCAATGTGTATGTTGTTGTCACAGATTACGTATGTGTGGTTGTGTGTGTTTTTACGTATCAATGTTATGAAAAATAAGTAAAGAATACTGAGAAGAAAGTTTAATCTATGACGTTGTATGTATCACTTTCTCTCTTGGTTGAGCGCGTGTGTAAGAACGCTGTTCCAGGTAGAAGGGAAGAAATATAAAAGTTGCTAGAAACAACAGCCAAATCTCCCTTAAATCACACAAAGTAAACGAAATTTTAAAAATCTAACTACTGCACTGGAAAGTTTGCATCAAGAAAATTCCATTGATGTAAAAATTTTTACGAAAAAGTGGAAAATGTGGATTTCTATAAACTTTTAAAAAGGCTTCACACAGACACACAACTTCAGCTTTATATATTAAGATTTCTAAATTGTTGTTTGCTATTTTTGTTTAGAGATGGATAAGTCGGAAATAAATACAGCTTTGAAATATGAGTTCTTTCTTGAAAATACAGCATCACAGACAGCTCGGAATATTAATGGAGTATTTCATTCTACTGTTATTACACAGAAGACAGTATCAAGTTGATTTGCAAAATTTTGTTCTGGTAACTTTGACCTCACAAATGAGCAATGCAGTCGACCAGAAACAAAGGTGGATAATGACGAACTGAAAGCCACCGTCAAGTCAGATCCATCTCAAAATGCCTCTGAATTATTGTCGTTGTTGTTTGGTGTTAGCAAGCAAACAATATTGACTCACCTAATTCAAATCGGTAAAGTGAAAAAGTTGGATAAGTGGGTTCCACATGAATTCAATGAAAATTAGAAACAGTAATATTTGGAAGCCTGCATTATGCTACTTTCTCATCACAAAAACGAATCATTTTTTAATCGAATTATAACATGTGATGAGAAATGGATCCAATACAACAACCGTAAATGTTCAGCACAATGGTTGGATAAAGACAAGCCACCAAAACACAATCCAAAAAGCAAAATTCATCAAAAGAAGCTGATGGTGTGTGTTTGGCGAAGGTGGTGGTCTGGCGCAAATGTGATCCATTATGATTTCATTAAACCTGGCTCATCAATCACGGCCAAAGTATACTGCAGCCAACTGGACCAAATGATGCAGAAACTTACAAGAAAACAGCCTAGATTGGTCAACAGATCCACTCCTATTTTATTGTAAGACAATGCCAGACCACACATATAAAAATGTCATTGGCAAAACTACAGGAGTTGGAGTTGGAAGTTCTCCATCATCCACCATACTCACCTGACTACCACTTCTTCCAGAATTTGGATAATTTTTTGATAGGAAAAAAAATTTAATTCCGACTATGCTGTAAAACAGACCTTCCAAGATTTTATTGACTCTAGATTGCCAGGCTTTTACATTTCCAGGCTGGACAAGCTACCACTGAAATGGCAAAAGTATATTGACAATATCTGTGCATACTTTAATGAATAAAACTATTCCTTGTATTTATAAAACATTAGCAAACTTTTTTCTTTTCTACAAATTTCATACTTGATGACCAAATATATATATGTGATAGTGGGATGAACAGGAGGTGAGGTGAAGAAGGTCAGTCGAGAATAGTAAGATAGAGAGTGTAAGAAAAGTGAGGGATAGGAGTGGGAAGGGTTTTTTTTTTGAGGGGCATGTGTGGTTGCATATATGTGCGGGTGTGCACAAGTGCTAAGAGAGATGAACTCCTTATGATGAAGGGTGTACTAATGGAGGAAGAACCAGCTCTTGCTCTTAGGGTGTACCCTATCAGTTGGCTGATATTTCCATTTGTGAGGAGAAGAGGAAAATACCTTGCCTTTAGAGTTCCAGTAACCTCCTAGGTGGAGGAAATTCTTCAATATAGTTCTTTTTTCTGCTGAACAAAGACTGCACCTCATACTGCTGTTGTGGAAAGATCTGTACTTTTCTCAAGTTGATGTTATTGTACAGTGTTTTTTTTTCTTTTTTAAACCCCATATGTGTTTTGTTTGTTTGAATGTTATAGTACAAATAAACTACAAAGCAAGTACCTAGGGCAAAGTGTAATATTGAAATAACTTGATTTATTGAACAATTGATAGCACAGATACAGAGATTCTTCTTTTATAGATATTATCCCAGAGAGTGACAGAAACAAGGAAGTAAAATATCTATGAAATTAGTAGGCTATAGAGTGTGAGGGTGGAGGGGTTGGGGCCAGGAGAGAGGAGGGGTTGATTTAAAATGCAGCACTCAAAATGGATCATAAAAATCAACATTTCTATGAACCACAATAGTTTCCGTGTAATCTATAGCTTATTTCAATATGCACTCAATTTTTTTTCCAATTCACCTCCTTTCTTGTTTCTTTGCTTCCCATATCTTTTATGACCTAGTATCTATATCATTTTTATTGCTTTATTATTTTCAAATAAATAATTATCTATTTTTAACAGCATACTTTCAGTGCTTTTAACGTCAATTTGTTTTCTTGAGTGAAATATTTTTAGTTTAGATAAATTACCAATCCAAGAAGAATAAAAATAATACAAGAAACAATTCTTCCCTATGGTACGATGGTATTTCTTAAGCAGACTCTAATGATGTTATTCCTCACCAACACTTCAATCATCTACTGTATATTCATGTAATTTAAAGCTGATATTCTGGTATTTTTTTTTATTAGTATGTTGAAAATTCCAAATACTTCACATCATTCTCCATTGTTTGAATTTGACCTATCTGTATAACTGACCCAGATCTTAATCAATCTGATTGATTGACTATTGATGTTGCTCATTTTTGATTTTTTAAAAATCTAATTATTTAAAGATTTTTTTTCTAAAGAAAGTTGTTAAACATCATATCGCATTTTTTTTGTTTGTTTAAATCAAGTGGTTACCACTTAATACTTCTTTCTATTCTTCTGTTATTAAATGAGAAGTTAATTTGGCTTTATGAAAAAGCAGCTATTTTGGTATGTGCAGTTTTCAACAGCCTCATATAATTTTTGCAATTTGACTACAAAATTTTTCAATAACCTGAAGATAAGCATTACTAGTATCTCCTCATACCCAACTACTACATAAAAATTGAGCTTTGATAACTCCCTTGAATCAAGTGTTTATTTAGTAAACATCGATTTTTCAACATGATTATTAAGACTGCTGTATTGGAGTTCTTTTTTTCTTTTTCATGGTGTGCATGAGTTCCCATTTTAACCCTATTGTTGCTATATTTCTGTTGAAATATACTGCTTTTCTTTCAAATAATTTTCTTTTGAAAATGATGAAGAATTTAGTTAAAATAACTGACATTATCAAGTAGGTGTTTCAAAATAGCAAGCTGGCAGAATCGTTAGCATGCTGGGCAAAATACTTAGTAGCATTTTGTCTGCCTTTACATTCTGAGTTCAAATCCCACTGAGTTTGACATTGCATTTCATCCTTTGAGGTTCAATAAAATAAGTACCAGTTGAGTGCTGGGGTCAATATAATTGATCTGGCCTTGTGCCAAAATGTGAAACCATTATTAAGTAGGTGTTTGAAATATATATTTAACAGGAAATTTTGAGGGAAAGTTTAATTTAGCTTTTTTTTAAAAATGAAGTTTGTATCATGGAATCAGGAATGGTTTCAGGCGGTTACCATGCACCAAAAAGTTTAATGTTTAATACTTAATTTCCATTTGTATTGTTTTCCCTCCTCAGAATTCATCATAATGTTCCCCCTTGGGATTCATGGTCTCCAACTTGATGTTGTAGTCTCCCTCCTCCTTCACTTCGTGTCTGTAGCCTCCTAAGCAGCAGAGCAACTTGAATGAAGCTGTTAAGTGGTTAGTATTATGAAGGGTACTCATCTGTAGAAGTTGTAGCAAAGCAAATACTGCAGCATGATGCAGTCCTTGGACCCATCAGATCCTGTCAAACTGTCCAACGTATGCCAGCATAGAGTATGAACTTTAAATGATGATGATAATAATGAGTGTTGATAATTGATTCATTAAATGTTTCTTAATATTGGTTTCAAATTTTGACACAAGGTTAGCAGTTTCAGGAGAGAGGATAAGTTGATTACATCAACCCCAGTGCTTCGCTGGTACTTATTTTATCAACCCCAAAAGGATAAAAACAAAGTCAACCTTGGTAGAACTTGCATTAAGAACGTAAAGATAAACGAAATGCTGCTAAGTGTTTTGCTCACCATGCTAACGATTCAGCCAGCTCCCTGCCTTTTGTGTTTCTAAATATTGATAATTGACAGATGTGCAGTTTATGAAAATTAATTTAGAATGATAAGATTGTTACCATTTTTGCTTACTGATTTTCTTGCAATTGATTGAGCTGCATATATCTTTATTGATATCAATGATATTTGGATGAAGTATATACGCTGACATTATCAGCCAAACCATGACACTTGCACAATTTTATAGAAAGCAATAACAAATTTGTCAGAAAGAATAAAAATAAAATGGAAGAAATTGGAGAATTGTTAGGAAAGACATTGGAGTAGATTTATTTATAATTTGACTTGCTTTATTATGAAAAAATAGTTTTGCATTTTGATATGAAAAAACTAGCAGCCCAATTACAATTATAGTTGGGAATTTATAATGGTGTAATTTTCTAATTAGAAAAGCATAAACTGTAGGCTCCATTTATATCTGAAAAGATCAAACAGGTTTTTTTTTTTCTTTTTCATTTGTTTAGAATTTTTGATTAATGACATTTTGTGTTAATATTTTTCAGTATTTTTATCTATTCAAAATCTAAACTGAAATTTGGGGGGAATAGTTTTTGTCCCACAGACAGAAGTAATTTATTGCCATAAATTTTTTCTCCAACATTTCAAGAAGATTAATTATTTGATCTATAGGTTGCTAGGATCTGATTGAATGGCAGTTATTTTAAATTTTTTCTGATATTATTAAGACATCAAAATAATTTCCCATCTGCTTAGATGTTGGAATTTAATATTATTAACCCTTTAGCATTCACATTATTCTGTCAAAATTCTTTTTTATTCACATTGTTTTGAATTAATTATGCATTATCTTGTAGCTGTGAGATTTTGATGAGGTAATTATTAATTTTTAGAATGATATTATATGGTTGGTGTGTAGATAATGTGAACATAAAACAGGTAGAATATTTTGGCTGGGTGTGGCTGATTTAAATGCTAAAGGGTTAAATATTACTATTAAATAGATTTAATAGTATTTCTTAATAGTATTTCTTAATAGTATTTCTTAATAGTATTTCTTAATAGTATTTCTTAATAGTATTTCTTAATAGTATGGCTAATGATTCTGCCAGTTTTCTGCCTTCACTGCATGTTTTAATGTTTATGAAATTTTATATTTTATCTGGCCTTGTTATGGATTCTTCTTTTAGATTATATTTAGTTGATAATAATCTTGCTTAATGTTACAGCTGTAGGGAGGGATTGGGAGGTTCTGTATTTAGATTGAGAGGAATAAAATTCTTTGTTTCTTACATTATTTTTTTTAAAGAAAACTTAAGAATTAAGAATTAAAAAATAGATGCACCCATAGCCTGTATGAGTGCAACTGTGGTTGTTTAATTAAAAAATTCCCTCTGCAGGTTTCACTCCACTGCATGGTACCTTGGCCAGTCATCATCTACTATAGTCACATACCAAGCAAAAACTTGTGCATAAAATTTGGTAGATTAGTTGATGAAAACTCTTAAGTGCATGTATATTTCAACTCTGCCTTTCATCCCTTTGGAGTTGAGGAAGTATGAGTGAGTAATGAATTTGATGGCATTGATTGCCACCTCCTCTCAAAATTGCTGGCCTTGTGCCTAAATTAGAAACCATTATTAAACCCCCATGCAAATTGTAAAATCTTCCTTGTAATATTCTCCTCATCTGATGCCTCCGTGGTAAATAAAAGAAACCATCATTATTAACCCATTATTTAGTTTTAATTTTATTACATGCTTTCACTGCACTACCAAGTGCAGCTCAGTGTGCCTTGGGTATGTGCTTCAGTATTGTTATTGTTACTGTATTCAAAGTGCTTTACATAGAACATGTGCGGTGCCTAGTAGTGCTATTTTCTGTATGCTATATATATTCATAAGTCCTGGTGTTTTGGTTGTGTATTGTTTTGTATGTTTTTTAACCATGCCTTATGCATCTATTTTTATATGAATCATTTCTGTGTTCAGGCCCCACATTCAAGTCATCTCTATTTCTAGATCTTTGTATTTCAAGGCTTTCTCCTTTTCTTTTAGAGATACATTGTCATTTTTTGTGATTCATATGTTGATTAGAAAGCTTCTTTTATTTTTTTTACTTATTGGTCCCTGACAACAATATCTGGCCTATTACCTTAATTTTTCTATCTGTGTGACATATCCCAGAATATGGTTGATTTGTCATTTTCTGAGGCATAGCTTCCAACTTTGTCATGCCTCTAGATGTATTCATTTTTGGCCAGGACTGGGCAGCAGAAACAATATAATTTATTGTTTCTTCTCCCTCCCCATATATTCTGCAGTTACTTATTGTATTTTTCTTCATTATGTATTTTTGATGGTTTCTGGTGGGAAGGCTTTGATCTTGTGCCACAATTAAAAACTTTTCAGTCTCTGCTTTGAGACTTGAACTCCTCAACCAGTGTTGGGATTTTGCTTTGTCTATTTCTTTTCTGTTTAGCTTATCCCAGTATTTGTCATGTAAAGGATTTTCTTGCTATCTTTTTATCATGATATCTTATAGTTCTAGGTTTAACTTAGGTTTTAGTTGCTTTACAGCATTTGATGTTTCTTTTTCTTCATAGTTGTCAAGTACTATAACCTCTTTCTTGTATTTTTCAACTTCCTCAAAGCCAGAAAACAAGTTGTTTTGAGGCTCTTTGTACTAGTTTTCCTTGGTTCTGAGTTAGATATTTCTGCAATCTTATGGTGGTTATTTTATAGTTGTTTTCTATTTGTATAAGGCCTCTACCACCTTCAGTTTTTATATAACATTTCTATGCCAAATTTTGGGTGATGTATTCTTCCAAATTCTGTCATTACTTTTCTTGTTTCCTGTCTGATTTGGCTAGTTCATTTAGTGTCCAGCTAAGAGTATTCTAACTGTAACTTATAACTGTGACAGCTAGAGTTCTGTTTTCAGTATTAATCTAAATCGTCTATAATATTCTTTCCTTATTTTTTCTTTCGTTTGTATGTGTTGTACTGTATCTAGTTCATTGATTCCTAAGTATTTGTATGTCTGAGTTTAGTCTAGTTTTCTTATTTCATTTTCTTTATCCAATATGATATTGTTATTCTTAATTATGATATGTTTTATAAATTTTATCACTGTTGGTGCTACTTTGCTCATGATTAGTCTTTTAAGGCTCCATCTGTGAGGATGCTGTCAAAAGCCTTTTGGTAATCAATCCAAGTCATGCTTAGACCTGTTTCTTGCAGCTGTTTTCAGTTATAACTGATCTTATGAGTTTAGCAGCATCCCTTCTCTTTTGGAAACAGGTTGTTTCCTTCTAGATGTGTTGCCCATTCCTTGCGGAAGATATGTTACAGGTCTGTGGTTACGTAGGTTTATAGTTTTGGCAGATTTGGGAATTAGGATGTTTTCGTTTTTGTGAGCCATTCAGATGTCTCTAACTCCATTAGCATCTCATTAAACTTCTCTGCTAGCAACTTATGTGTCCCTCTTAAATATTTAGCCAGAAGTTGGGAATCTTATCATGTCCTGATATCTTCAATTATTTGATTTTTGCACTACCTGGGTTACCTCTTTCATTGTCGTGGGTGTCCACAGTTGTTCAGGTACTGTGTTTGTTGTTTTAATTAATATTTTCTTGGATAATTCCTTCACTGCCTATACTTCTTTCCAAAATTCTTCTACTTCTGCTGTGCTGCATTAATCTATTACTTTTACTGAGTTCTTGGTAGAATCGTTTTAGATTGAAGTTAAACTGCTTGTTTTGTTCAAAGAGTCATCAATGTTTTTCATAGCAATGGATTCTTTGTGCTTAAGCAAGGATGTTTTGCTTTAGATGTTCTTTTGTTTCATGTACATCTTGTCTTGCTATTTTATATTTCTGTAGTATTTTTCTTTCGTGGAGGCGCAATGGCCCAGTGGTTAGGACAGCGGACTCGCGGTCATAGGATCGCAGTTTCGATTCCCAGACCGGGCGTTGTGATTGTTTATTGAGTGAAAACACCTAAAACTCCACGAGGCTCCAGCAGGGGATGGTGGCGAACCCTGCTGTACTCTTCCACCACAACTTTCTCTCACTCTTACTTCCTGTTTCTGTTGTGCCTGTAATTCAAAGGGTCAGCCTTGTCACACTGTGTCACGCTGAATATCCCCGAGAACTACGTTAAGGGTACATGTGTCTGTGGAGTGTTCAGCCACTTTCATGTTAATTTCACGAGCCAGCTGTTCCATTGATCGGATCAACTGGAACCCTCGACGTTGTAAGCGACGAAGTGTCAACAACATTTTTCTTTCATTCGTGTTATTTAGTAGTGTTGTTTTGGTTACATGGAAAAAGTACAGGACAAGCACAAGACCATTAAAAATTTGTGGAGTGGGTTTAATTCATTAAATGAACCCTATTTCTTCATTTGATTTTTACTTTATTGATTTTGGGAAGAAGGCAAAACTAACTTTGGCACGATTTAAACTCAGATCAAAAACTGGTATCTAAACACCTCAAAGCAATTTGTCTGATTCTGCCAGTCAGTGTAATGAAATTGTTGTAAGTTTTGGCCCAGGGTGGAATTTTTTTAATTTGGGATCAGATTGTTTAGTTTGGTATTAATGTTTATCTTTACAATGGGGCTTTAGATAATTTCAATTTATTTGTTTTAAATTTTCCAGTTAGTTTTTGCCATTAATTATTATTGATGAATTCTTTTAAGATTTCTATGTCTTTTTCCTAGATAACTGAATCAGGTAAAGATTTTGATTTGGTCTTGTGATTGATCGTGACTAGTGATAATTTGCTAGCTTTATTAACTTATTAATCTCTTTGGATTAATAAGGCAAGCTGCTGAGCTCTTGAATGTTTCACAGCTTCTACACTGGACTTTTGGGTCAAATTTCCAAACACACACACACACACACACACACACACACGCACGCACGCACGCACGCACGCACACGCACACACACACACACACACACACACACATTGGGAGGGATGAGGGGCTGTTGCCTCTATTACTTTTAGCAGGACCATAACCAGTATGGTCTTTTGCTGGGGTCTGTGATGGTATATTCATCGTAACACTTTGTACATTATCATATGACTTAGCAGTGCTGATTTTGTTACACACATTCATCATTACTTGGTTTGGAATCACTTTTAATTTATAAAATCATTATTGTTGTGTACTCCCCCCCCTCTCTCTCTCTCTCTCACACACACACACACACACACATACACAGATATGTAGTGATGAGTAGTGCAATCCAAAAAGATCTTGGTATTGGTAGTTAGTAAGCATCAACCATATACATGGCTCGTATAGATGACATAAAGCAGATGATAATCAACAAAGTTTATTAATCAGCTTATGGAATACACTTTGTCCCTTGTCAAATTAGATGTTGATTTCGACAAGTTAACTGCCACTCAAAGTTTCACTACGAAGATTCCTAATTATGCAATTATAAATCAAAGGTTGTAGGGAATAGAGAAGATAAATTCAGACTATATATATACTTTCAAGTCAATCCAAACATGTGTTATGTAGCTCAAAGGTCTTTATCTCTCTCTCTCTCTCTCTCTCTCTCTCTTTATATATATATATATATATATATATATATATATATATATATATAGCTTAGTTTTTCTTCAGGTTGAATTACCTGTAGTTGTAAGTCAATATTGCAAGGACAGCAGTGAAGAATTTGCTATTTTAGCCACAGGAGAATAGTAGGTAAAAACAAGTAGGTCAAATGACCAATAAAATTTATTATTAGTAGACAAGCAACAGGATGAAAGAGATGTGTTTAAGGAAGTCTGTTTACCAAAGGCAACAATAAATAAACAGTACACTATTAGGTGTAACTATTAAGAGAAATAGTTTACAATGTCATGCTTACAACAATTGCAAATACTAGTAAAGCCTGTTGCATATTACAAAAATCTAAACATAGATTTTTTTGAAAAATATAAATAATAAATAAATATAAAAAAGTGTCTAAACATATACACATATAAATAGAATGTATCAATGCACATAAAAGTGTATCAGTATAAAAACAGGTGCATACAAAAAATAAAGAAAAGAAAACCAAAGAAAATATACACACAAACATTACAGAAATACCATGCAAAGAATATAAAGAAGTGAACACACACACATTTGCAGTGATGCAAACAGGAAAAATAGAACTCGAAATATGAGTATACTTTTATTAATATTTAGCAAAAGCAACAGAGTGACTTAAGGTCCGAGTGTTTTGGACATTAGAAAAGTTAGGGTGAATTATCAGGGTGAAGCATGAAAAAGTAGGAAAGAAAAGTAAAAAAAAAAGGAAAGCTGAGGAGCTAGGGAGAAGAAGAAAGAAATATAGGTAAAACAATTAGGAGAGTAGACAAGTATTAAGAAGGAATTATGGTTTATATCTTAAAGTCTTGCTTAATCGATGTCTACATTTTAAATAAGGTGGCTATACTACTTTATACTATCCTTACATTCCATAATAGTTAAGACATTTGTTAGTTTACCCACTATATGTTTTTGCACATTGAACACAGACCATTTCATCAACTGAGTCCTTTAAATTCCAAATGTACTTCGACAAAGAGATTTAATTATTCTTAGCTTCTGACTAATAGCTAGAGTAGTGGTTATACAATCTCACCTTAAGGTCTGTGTTGCAGGCACCCATATAAACGTATCAGGCTAAATTTGTAATTACTAGACCTCAAAGACCCAACAAACCGACAGAAATTTAGAGACATTCTAATGGAAGCCTCTGATGATAGTGAGGAGGAGATAAGGACATATAGCTTAGAGGACAATTGGAAGTTCCTGTAGGACAATTGGAAGTTCCTGTAGGACAATCTACTGAGGGCTACTGACCAAATCTATGGTTGGTGCAAAGTCCCAGCTAGGCCAAGGGTGACATGGTAGTGGAACAAGGAGGTGGACAGCACTATAAAAGCAAAGAGACAGGCTTGGAAAGACTGCAAAAATGGTGGAAACAGAATTATATCAAGTAGCCAGAAGGGAGGCTAGGTTTACATAGCAAAAGGAATAGCTGAAGATAAGAGGTTTGCCAATGTTCTGCAGCATGAGGTGTTCAGGATAGCAAAGCAGTGTATTAGAGAGAACAGAGATGTGGTGGGTGAGAAATGTGTGAGAATGGATAATGGCATGCTTGCACTTAGTGACTCAGAGAAGAAAGATGTGTGGAGATGCCATTATGAAAGGTTATTAAATGTGGAAAATGAATGGGAGAAGGAAAGTCTTTCAAATATTGAACCACTGAGGGACCAGCCATCAGAGTTGGCAGTAGTATAATAGATATGGCAATTAAGGATATGAAGACAGAGAAAGCCCCTGGACCATCAGGAATCACTGCCGAGATGATTAAAATAACTGGCAGTGTGGTATTCAGCCTAGAGGAAAGTGTTATCACCAATAACTGGTGTAGTAGTATTATAGTTAGCTGCTATAAGGGTAAAGGTGATGTCTAGGATAGAAACAACTACAGAGGTATCAAATTGCTGGACTAGATCAGAGAGAGTTATAGCTCAATTGATTAGGAATAGAATTAAGCTCGATGAGATACAGTTTGGTCTTGTACTTGGAAGGAGTATTACAGACGCCATCTTCCTAGTTAGACAGCTGCAGGAAAAGTGTCTGGCCAAAAGTAAGCCATTCTACTTAGCTTTTCTTGACTTGGAGAAAGCTTTAGACAAAGTCCCCTGCTGTTATATGGTGGTCTCTAAGAAAGCTAAGAGTAGCTTATTCGAGCCTTTCAAGCCATGTGCCTTTCAAGCACAGTCACTAAGGTGAGAGTTGGCCATGAATACAGTGATGAATTTAGTGTACAAGTAGGGATTCACCAGGGTTCAGTTCTCAAGCCACTCTTATTCATCATAGTCTTCCAGGTCATAACAGAAAGATTCAAAACTGGATGCCTGTGGGAACTACTATATGCTGATGACCTTGCTCTTATTGCAGAATCTGATGCAGAATTGGCGAAGTTCCAAATACGGAATCAAAGTGCCTTAAATTTAACCTAGCAAAGAACAAAGTTGTTAACAAGAAAGCAGATAAGCCTCTCTTTCTGTCAGGAAAATGGCCCTGCTCAACATGTAGGGAAGGAGTAGGAAGTAATTCCATTCACTGCACCCAGTGTAAGCTATGGACACATAAGAGATGCACTGGAATCACTAGTAGATTAACCGATAGGCTTGCCTTCGTATGTGGCAGATGTACAGGAACAATAAACAGTAAGAGCATGCAGATTTAGTCTCTCTGAAATGTGCAAGAGGCTCTCTTGAGGTAGTAGATAGTTTCTGTTACCTAGGTGACCAAATTAGCAGTGGTGCTGGATGCTCTGAAAGTATAGAATAAGAATTTGATGGGGGAAGCTTAGAATGTTACTATCTTTGTTGGCAACAAGAGGACTGTCTCTTTGAGTAAAAGGTAGACTGTATGATGCTTGTGTGTGAATAGTTATACTCCTTGGTAGTGAGACATAGCTCTAAATGCAGAGGGCATGCGTAGACGAGAGAGGAATGAAGGCAGTATGCTCCACTGGATGTGCAGAATCAGTGTGCATGAATGCCAAAGTGCAAATGTATTGAGAGAAAAATTGGGCAGAAGAGGAATTAAATGCAACATGAAGGAGTGGAGACTCTGTTGGTTTGGATATGTGATGCATATGAATGAAGATAGCTATATAAAGAAGTGCTGATCACTGTGAGAGAGAGACACAGGATGAAGTGGTGAGGACCATCTCAGGATGTTGTGACTTATGGAGGAAATGACAATGGACTGAGATATCTGGCAATATGAGGTTCTAGAGAACACCCACTCAGTCAGAAAAACTGAGTTCTACAAGCCACATGTAACAATAAAATTTTCACACACCAAACTCCAACAAACCAAATTGCATCTCTTCTCTTCCTTACATTTCCTCTTCATACACTGTGATTATCTCCCACTCCCCAATCCTGTCCTCATTGCCCCGCTCACTTGCTCACTTTATCGTTGCTTTCTCCACCCCTACTCCCTACTTGTGCCTTCCTGGCAATACCCTGTCACATATATTATGACCTTCATTTATCTCTCACTTCTTTACTCTACCATCCCATCTATTCTCTGATCCCTATTCCTTGTGAGTATACTCTGGCACTTTTCCACCATCTCTCTACTGCTCTCTCTTGCACTCTTGCTGCCTCCCACTCTATTTCTCTTTGTCTTCCCTCTGGCTGGGTAACCCCTCTACAGCAGCACATCTGTTTCTGTCCTCATTCTTGTTAACTCTCTCTCCTTCTGTCTGTCTGTCTATGTGTCTCTCTCTCTCTCTCTCGCCAAGTAACCATGTGCCTCCTCTACAGCAAGACACCTGTTTCTGTCTTTGTCTCTCTGTCACACTCTATCCTTTCATCATCTGACAGAAGATCACATCCTCCAATTCCCCACTCCCCTCTCAAAGATTCCTTGTCTTGCAAGTCACTTGGTAACCCTGCTAGTGCTGGTGCCACATACAACGCATCCAGTCTACACTGTAAAGTGGCTGGCGTTTCGAAGAGCATCCAGCTTAAAAACCATGCGAAAACTGACCTCGCCTGTGCTTGTGTCACATAAAAAGCATTCAGTCCACCCTACAGAGTGGTTGGTGTTAGGAAGGGCATCCAGCTAAAAAAAACTGTGCCAAAACCGACACAAAAGTCAGGGGCAGTCTTCTGCCTGGTCGGCTCCTGTCAAAACAGCCAACCCATGCCAGTATGGAAGGCAAACATCAAACGATGATGATGATGATGATGATAGACATATGTACATAAGTATGTAATCATACATTTATTGTCCAAGGAGCAGGAGGGTGGGTATATACAGTTATAAAGTTATTCCACATTCACAGGTGGGGTGCGAAGGGAGCTCTTGTTCCCAGTCTTTATATAGACTGAGTTACATGAGCTGACAGGGTTGCCAGGGTAAGTATTCATCATCATCATTTAACATCCACTTTTCATGCTGGCATGAGCTGAAAAGTTCAACAGGAGCAAACTGGAACACTGCACCTGGTTCCAGTTGTCTGTTTTGGTATGATTTCTACAGCTAGATGCCCTTTCTAATGACAGCCACTTTACAATGCACACTGGGTGCCTTTTATGTGTCACCAGCACAGGTGCTTTTTATGTGACTCAAGTGCAGGTGCTATTTACATGGGTCAACACAGGTGCTTTTTGTGCACAGAGGACAGATTATGTGTTTGTGGATGGGGTGGGGATTGTAAATGGCATGCCTCTATACATGGATGGCTACGATTTTACTTAGCTTGATGTATCTTCTCATGCCCAGCAAATTACCAGAAGTCTCAGTCCCTTGTCATCTCTTCTGTGAAACTCAATATCTGAAGATCCTTTCTCACCACTTCATCCTACATCATCCTGAATATGCACCTTCCACAGGTTCCCTCTGCAATTAGAGACCAGCACTTTATGCAGCTGTCCTCATCCATATACCTCATATGACCATACCACTACAGTCTTCTCTCTTGCACACTACATTTGATTGTTCTTATACCCAATTTTTCTCTTAAATCATTTACTCTCTGTCGTACATGCATACTGACATTACCCATCCAGCGGAGCATACTGGCTTCATTTCTTTCAAGCCTTTGCATGTCTTCTGCAGTCACATTTCTCTGCCATGTTGTATAGGTGTTTGTATACAGGTATCATACTATCTGCCTTTTACTCTGAGGGAGAGGTTCTTTGTTACCAACAAAGGTAGTAGTTCTCTAAACTTTGTCACAGCCTTGTTCTTCTAGAAACTACACTTTATATTATGTATTGTTAATATTAATACTGTTAACAGTACCACCCCTATTATGTGTGTAACTGTTGACTGGCATAGACATATCTCTAGGCCCATTATGTGGAGAGAGCTGTGTGCTCAACTCAGCATCAACAAAGTAAGTGTCAGTCTCTCTCCCAAAATGAAGAAAGTCTGAAGAGTTATTATGTATGGGGCTAGGGCTGTAGGGTATCATAAAGATGTTACTATGTGTACACTTAGGTTTTGGTTTGGATTGGATTGCCTATGTTCAGTCCATTGCAGGATGAAGACCTCAGCATGTTTTCACTACCATCCACAGTCTGATGTGGAAGCTTTGAATTTGAGCTTGAGACAGTACTGGTTTGATGAGCTTATTCTGCCACATTGGCTCAACATACCTTGGCAGAGGGTGCAATTTTTATACTCTTACCCAAGAGTAGTTAAGTTGATTACACTTAAGTAGATGAGGTAATTTCTTATTATTGAAATGACATATAATGTCAACAGTGTTACATGTAGTCAAGTATGGTAGCTTGATCGTGGTGGGGAGTAAAGATTTTTCTGTATCTATTAGAACTAGGGAAGTGTTTTTCCAATGAAGTAAAACATTACTTAGGTAACCTGTTCTGAATATTGAGGGTGAAGAGAGGGTGAAAGCAGATTACATCTAGTTCACCTCATGCATCTTGTAGAGTTACTAAAGTTAGGGTTACAAAGGATAGGTATATGTAATGATATATTTTTTATTCATATTGATATATTTTATTCAAATAGATATATATGTTTATGCACTTCATATTCTTTGCATGGTTTTTCTATACTTGTGTGCATATATATTTTCTTTGGTTTTCTTTTATTTGTTCATTTATTTTTTTTATATGCACCCTATTCATTCTCCTCATCCAAGTCTAACATTTAGGTATTTGATGTTGATATCATTGCATGAGCAGCCATATGTTCACTCATATGCACTACTTAATCATTGAATTAGCATGCATATCTGCCAAGTTTTCTATGGATATGTGTACCCTCAATGTAATTTTCAGGCAGATTTAGTTTGACACCAATGTAACAAGACTTGACCTTTGAATTCCTGGTAGAGTCCATTCAACAGTTTCTGTCAACCCAATTTTACCCACAAGGCTCTGTACTAGTGATTCTCAAGTGGGGTCCATGTAAGATTATGTTACAATTTATGTACAATAAATTGGTTTTACTTCTGCAATACACAAAATATTTTAACAATTTGTTTAATGCAATTCCTAATAATATTTAATTATAAAACTATAATAGAATTTTTTAAGCATTAAATAGTTTTAAGGTTTCATCTGAGTAAAATAGGAATCAAAGAGATCCACAGGCAAAAAAAGAAAAATAGTTGAGAAACACTGCTCTATACAACTCCTGTCTATCCAGTTTCACTTCCAAGGCTTGGATCAGTCTAGTGTTAGGGTAAATGTACTTCACCAAAATGCCATACAATGTATTGAATCTAGGACCTCATAGCAACCAAGTGAATTTCTTAACCAGGTCTCATCTAGACTTTGTAATGAGTTAGCTGTTATTGGGAACTCAAGTATTCTTTTGTTCCTGATGGGAAAGGTTTTTATCTTTATAGTGCATTCTTTTCAGTGTTGAAGACATGTGTTAGCTTGAAGAGATCCTCAGTGAAGATGAAGTCCTGGGCCTATCAAATTCTTGTGAATGGATTTGGCAGATGAAAACTGAAAGAGGCCTCTCATAATGTGTGTTTGTTTGTTTATATTTGTGCTTCCTGGAAACCACTCAGCTATGTGCAGTGATGTTACTGTTATTTCCTCTGTCAATGCATTGTGTACTGGTTTTTCACTTCAAAAATGTGTGGAATAAAGATATCCCTTACTTGAAAAACTGATAAAGAGTTAGTGACAGGAAGAGTATCCCACTGTAAAACAATAACTCAGTCATATATTTGTTTAACATTTCAGCATTCACATTATTCTATCAAATGTAAACTTATTTATTCATGTTGTTTTAAATCAATCATGTATTATGTTGTAGCCTTGAGATTTTGAGGAAGTATCTGTTTATTTTTACAATGTGAGGTTACATCTTGTCAGTTTGAACTTAAAACAGGTAGAATATTTTCGCTGGATATGGCTGGTTTAAATACTTAAAAGTTAACATTTTCTAAAATGAAAAAAACAATATGAAAATGTGTGTTAGAGTATGAAGGTACTTTAAGAAAAGGTATCAACTAAAATACCAGTGGGAAATTCCTAGTGAGAACTCACTGAAACCAACAGAGGTTCTATTCTGTTTCCTTTTCTTTTTTATATTTGATTATGGTTCTTACTTATATATTGTGTTTTTGTTTCTTTCTATCACTAGGTGTAAAACCTCAGGCTGGCTGGTCTATTGACCCATTTGGACTGTCTCCAACAATGGCATACCTGCTGAAACAGATGGGTCTAAAGAACATGCTGATTCAAAGAGTCCATTACTCTGTCAAGAAATACTTAGCAAAGAAGAAAGAACTGGAATTTCTCTGGAGACAGGAATGGGGTAGGTTTTTTTTCTTCTCCAATGACACTTTGTGTTGTAGGATTAACATTTAATGTTGTTCATGATTAATCTCTGGTTGTGATCAAATTTTTCCAGCCGTGACCATCCTGTCTTTTATTCAGATGTAATGTATCCATAACTGTTTTTTCTAATGTATCCTTACTTCCTTGTTGCATATCTGAGTCAGACATGACTCAGCAAACCTAGTATCAAAAATGTACCAGCTGTCACCATTCTTTCTTTTGTCTACGCATTATAGTTCTAGGCCTATATTACCTATTGTGCTTGTACTGGGTTAGACTAATCCAGTTGACCTGTGTTCAAATGTGTTCCCTCCTATAATTATACTACAGTAACTTCTTTGATAAGAAAATTAAGCTTTTGTGTGAATACATCATCATCATAAGCATCCTTTAATGTCTATTTTCCGTGCTATCATGGGTTGGACAGATTGACCAGAGCTGGTAAGCTGGGGAGCTGCACCAAACTCTAGTCTGATTTGGCATGGTTTATACAGCTAGATGCTCTTCTGAATGCCAACCACTTTACAGAGTGTGCTGGATGCTTTTACGTAGGATTGCACAGGCTCTTTTTCATGGCACAATTTTCTTTGTGTATATATGGATATATGTATGCATGTGAGACCATCAAATCAAACAACTAAGGCTAATATAGAAAATACCATAGTAACAAAGCTAAAGCACACAGAATAAAGCCACTTGGTACAGAGTCCACCTTGGACTCTGCTGTGCACACGCACCAAGTTTTAACATTTTCACATTAACTATGACAGAGAAAGTTGTTATGGTGATATCTGCTCAGAGGCATTACGCAAAGTTGCAGAAAGTGTATGGAGAGGAATGTATGAGCCACACACAAGTGTATGAGTGGGTCAGACGTTTCCAAGAAGGCCGTAAAAATGGCAATAGTGACGAATGTTCTGGGAGACCAGCAGAACTGAGAAACACATTGCAGATGTGCGTGCAGCTGTAAGGGGAAATCGTCGAATCACCATCTGTGAGTTATCAGTTGATATGCAGATTAGTTACAGTTCAGTCCATTATCACTAAAGATTTAGGTATGAGATGTGTGTCTGCCAAGTTTGTGCCAAAACTGCTTTCAGCTGACCGAAAACACACTTGGGGTTCAGTCACACAAGATCTCCATCAATGTGTCAAAAACAATGAAAACTTTGCGTAGGCCTCTGAGCTGGTATTGCCAAGCTTTTGGCAAAATTTGATGCAGATTCTCTGCTCAACTTTCTCTGTCATGGTCAATGCAACAGTAACATACTGCATACATTCCTTCCAAGCACTGCTGGAAATAGCAGAAGTGACATAAAATGTTCAAACGTAGTGCGAAAGTGGCTCCACTATGTATGCTTTAGCTTTGTTATTAGAACAACAGTCTAGATACTTATTGGTCGGACCACGTGCAATACAATTAAATTATGGATGAGCCAGCCTAGTTTTTTTAATAACGGACAAAAGATTCACTTAAAATTATTTCATGAGGATGAAAATTATTATTACACAACTGCGATCTAGTCACTGATCCTGTGTATATGTATACAGATATATATATATGTATGTATGTATGTATGTGTGTGTGTGCGTATGTATATGTATGTATATATGTGTATATATATATATATATATTATATATATTTATGTATATATATATATATATATATATATATATATTTATATATATGTATATATATGTATGCATATATGTGTGTATATACATATATATATATACATATATATATATATATATATATATATATATATATATATATATATATATATACCTGAGTAAGAACATAAATGTGCAACAAGGTGGAAAAAAAGAGTACTCAAATACCAGAAGTAGAGTAATATGCTTTATTTAAAAGCAGAAGAAATATAACAAAAGACTGTTACTCGGAGTTTTGTTATATTTCTGCTGCTTTTAAATAAAGTATATATATATATATATATATATATATATATATATATGCTACATGGCAGTGAAACATGGGCTGTAACTGCTGAGGACATACGTAAGCTCGCAAGGAATGAAGCCAGTATGCTCCGTTGGATGTGTAATGTCAATGTGAATACCCGTCAGAGTGTAAGTATCTTGAGAGAAAAGCTGAACATTAGAAGCATCAGTTGTGGCGTGCAAGAGAGACGATTGCGCTGGTATGGACATGTGGTGAGAATGGAGGAGGATAGCTGCGTGAAAAAGTGCCACACCCTAACAGTTGAGGGAACCCGTGGAAGAGGTAGGCCCAGGAAGACCTGGGCTGAGGTGGTGAGGCAAGACCTTCGTACATTGGGCCTCACCGAGGCGATGACTACGGACCGAGACCTTTGGAAATGGGCTGTGCGTGAGAAGACCCGGCAAGCCAAGTAAGATCGTTGCCAGTGCCCCTGGACTGGTTCTTGTGCGGGTGGCACATGAGATGCACCATTTTGAGCGTGGCCGTTGCCAGTACCGCCTGACTGGCTCCTGTAGGATTTTCGAGCGAGATCGTTGCCAGTGCCCCTGGACTGGCTTGTGCGGGTGGCACATAAAAGACACCATTTCGAGCGTGGCCGTTTTCGTGCGGGTGATACGTAAAAGCACCCACTACACTCTCTGAGTGGTTGGCGTTAGGAAGGGCATCCAGCTGTAGAAACTCTGCCAAATCAGACTGGAGCCTGGTGTTGCCATCCGGTTTCACCAGTCCTCAGTCAAATCGTCCAACCCATGCTAGCATGGAAAGCGGACGTTAAACGATGATGATGATGATGATGATGATATATATATATATATATATATATATATATATATATGGGAGAATATACAAAAAATAACAACAGACGAGGACAGGTGGTGTAAATAACAAAAGTATATATTAGTATGACGCTCGGGAATACGGAAAGTCTTTGACGTTTCGAGCTACGCTCTTCAACAGAAAGAATACGGAGACAAGGAGAAAAACACGGAGAAAAAAAATTGAATAGTGTTCAGTCAATGGTCAATCATAATAATGGCCGATCATAACAATGACTGACCGGAAGTTAGAAATTCTTATTTCAGGAGAGCTAAGAAAGGGGGAGATAACAAACGGTGATCGGGAACGAGGGGCTGTGTGTGGGAGGTAGACTGCTGGTGATCTTGACGTATGTAGTGTGAAAATGGGGGAAGGGAGAAAGGGAGAAAGTAGTTGGTCAGTTGTAGTGTGTGCGTGGTGTGATGCGAGGGTATTGGTGTGGTGTGATGTGAGGGTGTTGGGAGGTGGGGAAGGCATGGGTGGAGTGTGGGGTAGAGGTAGGGGTAGAGGTAGGGGTATGTGGGTAGGGTGGGGTATGTGGGTAGGGGTGGGTGGTGGGTGTAAGGAATTGGATGGGTGGAGTGGGAAGGTAGAGTAGGAGTGTGTTGGGGTGTGGTGGGATGAGCTTATGAGGGGGTGTTGATGAGGAGGGAGAAGGGGAAGGTGGATGTAAGAGAAGGGGAAGATGGGTATGGGAGGGGAGAGGAAGAGAGGAGAGAGGGTGGGTATAAGAGAGGGAAGGGGGATTGAGAGAGGGGGAAGGTGGGTATGGGGGGAGAAAGAGGGGAAGGTGGGTATGGGGGGAAAAAGAGAGGAAGAGAAAGAGAGTGAGAGAGAGGGAAGAGGGGTATGGGGGTGAAGAAGAAAGGAAGAGAAAGAGAGAGAGAGAGAGAGGGGAAGAGAGTGAGAGAGTAAGGGTGAGAGAGTAAGAGAGTAAGAGTGTAGAGAGTAGGAGAGTAAGAGTGTAGAGAGTAAGAGTGAGAGAGGGGGGAGTGCGGGAGAGGGGGGAGGGGGGAGTACGAGAGAAGAGAGTGAGAGTGAGAGAGAGTAAGAGAGAGGAGAGAAAGAGGAGTGAAAGAGTAGGAGAGTAAGAGTGTAGAGAGTAATATATACATACATACATACATACATACATACATACATACATACATTATGGTGGTTTTCTACTCCTTATGCAGAGTTTGACCACCTCCTTAGAACCATCATGGCATCTGATGTGACTTTTTAAACCAGACAATGTTTTGAAAAGACACCCACACATATTGCATGTCCAGTTTGGACCACCAAGAGCTGCAGATAAGTTCTGATCTTTGTGCATCTTAAAATGTCTTTTGAGGCCTCTGTTAGATTTGCAAATCTTCTGGCATACATTGCATTGAAAGGTGTGCACAGACATATAGGCAGAATAGTTGGTGGAAGTTTTCCATGGCTTCACAAATGTGATTTGAGCCCAGCAAAAGAAAGGCATGGTCTGTCACAATCTGTGCACACAAAAAAGGTCATTGTGATTCACATTCTCAATCATAACTTTCTTCCTTAAATCTCTCTTGAGTCTTGCATGTGTTATACACTCTACACTTTTGTTCACCATCCAGCTCAATTCAAAGCAAGGTTTTCTATGTCCTCTGGATCTATTCCAAGTGACTTCATAGTAGTCCTTATGCTGTCTTTAAACCTTTTTTTAAAGTTTACACCAATAGTGTTTCCCCTCTGCAAGCTCACCATAAAACCACAGTTTGGGTATGTGTTCATCTGCCATTCAAACAATATGGCCACACCATCTCCTTTGGTTTCTCAAAATCATAGCTTTAATTGAGGTGACGCCTGCAGATGCAAGAACATCTGTGTTTGAACTAAAAGAACTCCATTTAATATTTAAAATGCAATGAAGGCATTTTTGGTGGAATTGTTCTGACAATTTAACCCTTTCGTTACCATATTTCTAATCAAAATACACCCCTTATGTGTTTCAATTAATTTCTAACATAATCATAAATTTAGTCTGGTTTCATTAAACAACTCTAACGTTTTTATTTATCAACATATTAATGTGATTTTTGGAAGATAATTTAACGAAAGGTTCTCAACCAATTCTATACCATAATTTTTGTCATAAAGTGACTCTAAATACAGGTAAATTCAACAAAATATAAAATTATTTAAATTTTTGTTCAAACATCGCTATAGAAAATGGGTTATTAGCTAATATTCAATTGGATATAGAAGAGTTGTGTACATTACTGGATTCATCAGGTGAATTTAAACACACAAAAGACAGGTGTACCATAAAGGTATAAATAAAACAAAAGACTGGAATTTGTCTGAAGAAAACAAAATACACACACACCATCAACTAGATTAAATAAGCTCTCCCATATACATAGATACACAGAAATATACAATAATGATTTACAAAAGAAATTAATCAAAATTCGTCACTCACCTTACAGGTAAATTAAAATAACAGGTAAATTAAAATTACACAAAGAAAAATAAAAACAAAGTAAATTTGAAAATATTTATAAAATCAAATCACACATATATACAAATCAAACAATATTTCTATCATGAAAACTTGTAAAGCACCCTGCTCTACATAATGCAACCTTGCAGAATGCACATTGGAAAGTTGTTTCAACAGCCCTTCCACTAGGAGCTTTCCGTTTTTGATGAAGGCATTCACGACACTGCTTTTTGCGACCCTTAATTTTTTCTAATTTATAGAGATCGGCCGAATTCAGAGGGATATCTTTCTGGCAGGCTTTGCTTTTTCTCCCTACAGTTATTTTTTTTTTCGGGGAATAACCAGCTCTTAGTTGCATTGCTACATCTGCACGGAACTGCAGAAGGTCGCATCGCTTTCGAGCTGGCCCCAATTTGGTATATAGTATAAACACATTAGTAATACTCATATTTACTATATACCAAACCAGGTATCGCCACCATTTATTCCCCGGTCTGCCAACTGGATAATAAGACATCATCTGATTCAGCCGATCTACACCACCCATGTACCTGTTATAATCGAAGTTCACAAATGGCGTGCCATTTTCATCCACGTGTGGCCGTGCACAGGTAGACAGAAAATTAATCTGCCTCTTATCTCTGTATGCGGTCACTAGCAAATTTCCTTTCTGCTGTTGAATTATTTCACCTTTTTTTCTTAATTTTGCTTTTTTTATATCCAACGGCAGTCCTTTTCTACTAGCGATCACTGTAGAACATGAATGTGTTGCCACAGTATCTAAATTCTCTGCAAGTTTGACCGAACTGAAAAAGTGGTCAAAAAATAATATACAGCCCTGGTTATGGTATGGAAGTGATAAATTCCAGACCACATCATACCCTAGGCCATGCTAACTTACATAATTGTCTCTTTTTCCTGTGTAA